>NC_134484.1:225334485-225359485 GCF_040206685.1 Ascaphus truei
TACTGAATGGAGTGCAGTCTTCCTTTACCTGACGCGAGGATGGTAATGTTGTTTTCATGACATTAGAGACTGGCACCTGCTGATATTTATTAGCACACTGAGTGCAAGCTGTTTATTTGTTTCTTTTATATATATATATATAAAAGATATGTCGCAGAAGAGGGTCACATGACACAACACACATTTTCTAAACATTCAATTCAATGCTTTATTGCTACCGGACACATCCACACACCTACAACCATGTGGGATTTGAACATTAATTCATTTTACATAATATGCATGCAGGGATCGAACTCAGGACCTTCCATATACTGGTATATGCCGAAATTTTGACGCAATCCCGGTTATAACGCGGTCCCATTCTGTGGCCCCCAAGGACCGTGTTATAACGGGATTCAGCTGTATTTATTGTACAGTAGTGTTATTCAGCTGCATAATAATAACAAAGTTTAGTGGATAGGGCATGTATATGATAATGGAAATTAGAACATCATTTGCATATCATTTTCATTAATGGCCGGTAATAATAAAGCTATGCATAAAATATAACATTAACCTAAGGTAACATCACGTTAATGACTTTAGTGGATATCACTTTTTAACATTACTAAGACGTTACCTGAAGTTAACACTATGCTAAGTGTCCTAATAGGGCTTATCCATCTGAACAGGCCCTAATGTCTCTAACGCCATATTTTTAGCGTTCATGTACCAGGTATAACATTTCGAACATTTATTTTAATCTATTGCAGCTTTTATAATAAATAACAAAAACACATAAAATTTATCAAAGAAAAACCTAATTGTTTAAATTTGTATAAACATGGTGCTTTAGTTTTGTAACAAAGAAACATTTGGTCCTGTTTACTAAACTGCAATAATTGCATTTACATGTGAAAAAGTCTGGGAAATGCATAATATATACATTAAACAGTTATATTTTTATTGCATGGCCAAACCGTGCAATAATAGCGAGAGAGAGAGAGAGAGAGACCAATTTAGGAATACGTCTGTATGCTTACGCTATATACGGTACCTCTAAACAAATATTAGACCTTTTCAATATGTTGGCTGATGCTAGACCCTCAAATTATGCACAGATATAGAAGGTGACTTGGTTTACCTGATGTAATTGTATGTACAAAAATAAATAAATAATGTGTTTAAAATCACGAGTACCAATCTTAAATCGAAAAAATAAATGATCGCTTCACATTTGCTTTTAGGGAAATGGGTGTTCATTATTTAATTGTATATAAAATATATATAATAAAAGCATGCCAGATGACCCACCCCTAGCTTTCCTTTATCTCTTTTTTTTAATAGATAATTTTAGATGAAGATAGCTGAGAAAAAAAATCCGAAAAACAGACACGAATAGATGTATTATGTGTTCAATATTTCATGTGTAAGTCAGACTCCTAATATACAGTAATCCTCTGGCATGACTATTGTTTATAGTAACTACAGCAGGTTTGTGCTCATGCAGCTTTGCTCAAAGCAACATTGTATCACATTGAACACATACACTGTATATTCTTGTCTCAACAAATAAACCTGATATTAGGTAGTGATATCCCACAGGACCTGGGAAAATGTATGGCGTGTGTTTGTGCCTGGTGAATCTCTGATGAGCTGTAAAGAACTGTGTAAATCATATAGCTGAGAGAAAATGGTTGCCATAGCAACAAGATAGACCAATCAGCAGCAGAGACTCCCCCGAGACATCTAATTTATGCTGCAGATTGAGCAGGTGGTAAGAATACAGTGTGCCAGACTGCATGGAAACAATAATCTTACACATATATCTTTTTTTATTTAGCTACCTCAGCTTTTTGCCTCCATTTTAGCATCATTGGTAATGCTAAACCTCTAACTAAAATATGCAGTCAAATGTCTTCACTATCCAAGGTTTGAATCTGGTTATAAAAATAACAACAACACAAAAACACATTTTGCTCAGAACTCCTTATTTGAATTACAATTTGACCCCACAGAATATAATGCCTTAGTTTACAGTCCCAGCACTCACATGTTAACTGTTAAACTATCTGCAGCACCCTTTTGTATTTAAGCATTCTTTTTGTTTAATGCTTTAGATCTTACCCTACTGCACACTTCATAATCATATTCATGAAGTGTGGGCACTTCAATTTATCACTTTGGAACGTTTGAACCTAGATTACTAGATTGAAAAACAAAGCAATTGCATTAATATTTAATCAGTACAAGCTCAAAGACAAGAACATGAATGCCAACAATTTCCTGAAAATGTTTTGAACAGTTTCACTTTTCAACCCCTTCATTTCTCCAGCCCAGCCTATACCTTCTTTTTTTTTAAATTCCTCCTTTGGTAATTACAAATTGAAACTGTGTGCCTCTGATAGCCATATTTACTTAATTATAGTACGGGTAATTGATTATCAAATAAGTGACATAATTATGCACAGATGATATTCAAGAGTTACCTAAGTGGTAATACTTGACTTCCACAGTAAATAACATGCTTATGACTTGCTCTAGAAAGACAGGTTTATCTCCTGAGCAGCTTTTAAAAAGACATTACAATGATAAATAATATGTACCCAAATTGTCTATGTTTGCAAAATGTTATTGTTATTTGTTATTGCCTAGGATACATTTTGTATGTAATATAACTGTTAATAGACAATATTCATACTGAATTTTTTATTTTGAAAATGTTTAAATTGTAAAAGTCTCAGTTATTCCCTCGTAACAATATGAAATTAAGGTAACCAACTGTGCATCTAGACCAGGAGTGGCCAACTCCAGTTCTCAAGGGCTACTAACAGGTCAGGTTTAAAGATATTCTTACTTCAGCACAAGTGGCTCAATCAGTGGCTCAGTTGAAGACTGCAACACCTGTCCTGAAAACCTGACTTGTTGGTGGCTCTTGAGGACTGGGGTTGGCAACCCCTGATCTACGCCAATGCTATAGCATGGCTCGAGTAAAGCTGCGATTCTGTCTGTGTATTAGCATCTCAAAGCAACCTGAGACACCTAAGAGCAAAGCAATTATTGACCTTGTGCACAAAGGTTAACCGGGAGCTCTCTAAAGAATGAACTGATCATCTTAAATAGAGTGAATGAAAATATAAAAAGATATTACCAGTTGAGGGAACCCCTGTGTCTCCTTCTTCCTGGAAATACACACCTAGGGATCCCCCGTCTGCTGCTCAAACCCTTCCTAGGAGATATCCTTTTCTCCCACAACACAAATAAAAAATAGAAAAACGGGAGCGCAGATCAGCAATGAACAACAACAGTATGCAAGTGAGTAGAATGCACTATACTAATGGCTGAGAGACAGAGATGGTAAAGTAGGATAAGTAAATTACTACAAATACTCACACGGGCCTGTGTAAGCAAATGCCTCTCGGGGCTTAACTCTGTAGCGGGTCTTTTGAACATCCTGAAGATTCGTGTGCTCACCAGCAGTTAAGAGGAAGGCGTGTGACTCTAGGAAAAGACCCGCTACAGAGTTAAGCCCCGAGAGGCATTTGCTTACACAGGCCCGTGTGAGTATTTGTCATTATTGACCTTGTGACAATACTTTGATCATTAACTTTTTAATATACCGTTCCTACTGTACATTACTGTATATCAAATGATCCCCAATTCGTGTGATCCATGTGAATACAAAATCTAGATACAGTATTGATACACAAACAAATACACTTTCTGCTATGCTGTACCTCTCTGGGACGTGCAGGGTGAAAGGAAGCTACAGTAGCAAACAAGCCTGCAGGCAAAAGGTGCAGCCAGGAGTATTGTTGTGGTAGGAGCAAGACTATAAAATATTTGCAGCACGGCTGAGCTTTGATGCACTTCAAGAGAGCTATTCACTGAAGCAGAGTCCTGATGACTGCCCAGCCTACAGTTAACCATGATTAAATAGTAGTAGTCCTGTCAATTGGCCAATAAAAAGTAAATATCAAGGATGCCATGAGATCTACATTGTGAAAGGTATTGAAGAGTTTGTAATGGACATTTAATAATGCCCCTGCAATGTTTAAATCTCCCATATCACGTGACCAGGACATTTAAAAGCATAGGAGATACCGGCACCTATAACTCGGGAAGCAGAGGGTCCCCGGGGCTTTAATCAATGCGGTTCTGCTCCGTAGACCTCGTGCTCCTGTACACTACAGTAGTATTAAAATGTAAATAAAAACACTGTGATCACCTGTGCGAGCTGTGCAGGGAGAAGCGGCTCTCTCTGTGCTGCTCTTATAGACTGCGGCCAGATCATACGGGGGAGAACTTTGAGAGAGGCTGAGATACCATCGCTGCTGTCCTGTACAGTATTTGCATTTTCCTACCTCACGATTTGATACTTGGGGAAATGGTTTCAGATTCTTTCTGAATACCGTTATAACACAAATGACAAACCATTCAGTGGGAACATGCCAAATCATAAGAGATAGCAGTAAAGTTATCAAACCTACTATAATAGGCCCCCATGTCTTATTGGGTTGACAAGTCTAAGGCACATTCTGATGAATGGGGTATGGTAGTAGTAGACAGTAGTGTACTTCAGTCATTAGCTGATTTATCTCAAACAGCTAGAGTTGCAGCCTAGAAAACAGTGGTTGTGGGATATAGTCCTGTTGGGTCATGACGTTGGTGATTTAGGCTTATCAACTCTATATAGTTGGTATAGAAATCATTTTAAGAAGTGTGGGATGGGACTCACTCTCTCCTTCTCCTTTTCCCTCCTGTGCTTCTCCCTGCCGAGTGTTGATTTTTAACAATCTGGCAACGGATTTCGGATTGCTCTCTGTTTCTGAAAAAAAAATTTGGATTGGCCATTTGGAGTCTGATAATCGGAAATCCGTGGACCAAAGGAACTGGCCTATTCACACATTTATGCCCATCTCTAGATCAGAAACATATGTTTTTTAGATGCATAATTAAACATACTGTATATAATTTTAGCAAAATCAAAAATACAGATGGGTGAAATTCGCCAAATCTGCCACAGATTTGCAAATTCCTTTCAGCAGTGCATTTCTCTGATCAGTCTCAAAAAGGCAGATTTGATTTTTTCAAACCTCCCTCAAAATAACATATGGAGAGACACCTTGGCTCAAAAAGGAGCACACCTGAGGTATCTCAGAAATATGAAAAGTATATTTAAATGAGACATCCCACACTTCCTAAAATAATTTCCATAAGAACTATATTGACAAGTCCAAAGCACCTTGTGAGGAATTGGGTACTGGTGTCAGGCCCAACATGATTAGAACCCACTATCTCTGATGAGCAGCAACTCTTGCAGTGTGCAGTAAACCAGCTGATATATAGTATTACTGTCACAGCATAATTTTGAGCTCTACTGCTCACCTGTAGCTAATCCAGCTATTAGTATCTCTCCCAGGAACCTTTTGTTATCCATTTTGTGCACAAGGAACATTGAACTCACATCCAGGAACTGGAATTGGTCTGCTTTTAAAGGAAGTCAGGGGGCGGGGCTACATGCGCGAAGTAGAGCTCAAATATATGCTGTGACGATCGTGCTACCCAGCAGCTTGTTTAGCTCACTCTGTTAGAGTAGTTGCCAAGAATAGCAGAGTTTTGGGGTTCTAATGCTGTTGGGCCTGACACCAGTACCCCATTCCTCCCAAAGTGTCTTAGACTTGTTGAGACAGTTCTTATGGAATCATTTTAAGAAGTGGGGGGGGGGGTGTCCTTTAAATATACTCTGTATATCTCATTAGCATATCTAGGGTGTGCTCCTTATTTTATTTGGAAGGCGGTTTGAGGGGACCTCTCTGTCACCCTCTCCCTGTAAAATAGGTGTAGCCTAGTGCCCCTGGATATGTGTTTCCCAGCCCTGGCATGTAAGTCCTGGTAAGTGCAGGCAGTGCCAGGGTTAAACCCCTCCACATGGCCAGGATGTGAGTCCGTTGGCACACTAGCAATATTGTTGCTATTGCCAGGTGCAGGCTGGATGGCAGTTGGGAGCATCATGCCTGGGGTATAGTGTTAAGGGGTCACACGTAGTATGGTGTGACAGCAGGACCTCCTCTAATACATGCCCAGTTTGGGGGCAGGGCCACTAACCCCTCCCCAGATATATAAGAGGCTTCTAACCCAAATAAAGAGAAGAACGATTCCAGGATGTTGTCTGCTCCCTAGTGAGTGGGGCAGTTCTAACTTACCCCATCAGGGTGTAAGAGGGTAGCGACTAGCCTCAAGGGCCTCTAGCCCTTGGGGGTCCTAGTCAGGGAATGACAGTGATGCAAGATGCGAGGAAAGATATAATATGATGGTCGTGTAAGAAGTACCTCTCTTGTAAGAGATGGAATCGGGTCCTGGCCCGCCAAAAAAAAAGTGAATGGTTCCATGCCTCTGTGTCTATTACTGAAAAAGGGGTTCCTGCAGGGGATAGTACCTTCCTCCAGCAGCTACCCTACAGGATGGAGACGCTGCACCGAAAAAGTACCTATGTGTCCCATTGCTATACTAACATTGCGGAGACTCATGCTTCCTGGCCTACAGCTGGTGAGCTACACTGTACCTGACTAAACGTAACATGCAGATATCTCTTAAAAAAGGGGAAAGGATGTTACATTTGGAGGCACTGTTGAGATCAGCAACTGGGACAGTCAAGAATTGAATATATGCTGAAGGAAAAGTGAGGGCCAGTCACTGTATTTAGGCAAGTATTTCCACTGTTTGCAAGCGAAGGTGCTCTCCAATAGGGAGGCATCCCACTCATGATTGCATGCCCACCACTGCCTGACTGAGTAGTGAATAGTGGAACTCACTGTATCAGGGCCGTTCGTTACCTTGGCTGGTACAATTGCATATCTTAAAGGTGCCTGAATTCACTATATAAGAGCCGGGTCCCTTCACTTTCAAAGGCTGAGATGTACTTGAATTCCATGGTATCAGCTGAGTGCACATGGATAATATGCCTACGGTGTGGGTGACTTGAAAGACAGCACCCCCAATTTGGAATTATCTTCTAATCTAATCATTAGATGTTCCAGGGCTGATATGTGATTGAAACCCATGGTATCAGCTGAGTACATGCTGCAGGCTGCCCAAGGTGTGGCCCGCTTGAAAAAGAGCACCCCCAAGATGGGACTGCCCATTTGCAGTTGGTGGAGCATTTGCAGTTGGTGGAGAGTGCGTGTAGAGTATGGCAACCGGTGTGGCTGCTTGCAATATAGCACCCCCAAGATGAAACTCCAAGCATGCACTGAGGAGAATTCAGGCTCCCTGAGGAGTATCCTGTAGTCAGAGTGTGGTTCCAGCAACATTGGGTGAACCGTGTGCATGGTTTGCAGAATGCAAGCCCTGCAATTGCAACACGTGTGTCGCTTGGCATGAAAGCCATAGCCGTGCCCTTTTACAATGCGTAGGACTCCTGGATCCACCAGGGAAGGAGACGAAGACCTAACTGCCTCCCTATTGCCATGTAGGGTGTGGCCAGATGCAGCTACCCACTCAGCAGTAGTAACAACCCAGACAGGAGCTGTGCCCATCGTGCGCTCCAACCCAGCCGTCTACAGCTAAGATGGAACCAATTGCCCAGAGGTGGGAGCTGCCTGGCAGAGCCCTTCTCATCACTGTAAAGGGCAAGAACTGTTTGCAACTTTTATAACCCATCTGCAATTGCTCTGCAGGGGAACATGATGTGAAGTCCCACTGCCAGTACTGTGACATTCCCTACTTTCAGCCGAGAGGCCCTGACTTTGCAAAGCATCAACCGGGAACGGAACACACTGTTATGCAGACAATATGGCAAATCCAGAGGCTCCTTGGGGAGTTATCTAGCGATATAGCAGAAGTTTATTTAGACTTGCTGTACAAGCTATTCCGACTTCTGCCCCTTGTGGCTGCACTCACTTATGGCCAGGAGTACTATGGTTTTAGACTCCGAGAGTCAAATCGCTAGAGAATGAGGCCGGGCCACATTGTAAATATGAGTGTTACTTTTCGGCAGAGGTGACTGGGGAGAGTGGACACGTTTTGCCTTCCTTGAGGGTTCAGGAACAAGACTGCTTCCAGGACATCGTCCATTGTATGAAGCAGTCTCTGCAGGCGACATCCACAGTACCGTGGATTGCCAATCGCCTTGCGGAGCCCTCGGTAAGATCATTACCTCTTTTTCCCAATGCGAGTATGGCGCCCTGTAAGACTATACTCTCCAACGTGCCTGATTCCGTGCTGACCAAGGTTGAGGAAGGGGGATCCATCTCCATACCATTACCAGAGTATCACCATATCAGTCCCAGCATCGTTAGGGCATCTGCCCTCAATGAGAAGAAGATTCGGCGGGCTTTGGCAATGACATTGAGGGCGATCCCGCCTGAGCAGAAGAATTCTGTGGCTGTGGAGGAACTGAGGTAGGAGACGGTGATATCTTCTCCCAGCAGGGAGGGAGGTCAACATGGATGCGAGAGCCCAGCAGCTCAACGTGCATGCTACAGCCCAGCAGCTCGATGCAGGGTTATGCATGTCCGAGGTACTTGCAAACTACAACTATTTTTTCTTTAAAGGCTCCTCCGGCACTGACGGTGGGGGTACAAGAGATTTTTCCCCTCGGGTGAATCTGAAAAATGCTACTCTGGCTCCGGAAAGCCCTCCAGCCCCTGTTTACCCATTTCTGCTGCAGTGTCGGGTGCGGGAGGTAGCCCAGGAATTGATGGTGGCAAATTCTGGAGCTAAGGCCCGGGTCCCTGAGCTCCATTGTCTGCCGGACACTGAAGGGACTATATGATGGCAGTGATCGGGCGTGGTCGGAGCTGGTAAATAGAACCCCGGGATACTCATATGAACATACCACTAGAGTGGAAACCTGCTCAGGACACTTTAATTACCCCAGAGACTGAACACGAAGGTACTTCCAAAAAGAGTGGCGAGGTAGTGCCGAGTTGTCCCGGGCGAGATATATCCTTTGAAAATGATGCACCTGGTATAATGCTGTTTAATACTATATCAACTATAGAAGGTGGGGTCTTTAGGTCGTTAACTCAAAGACCACCATTTCCTATAGGCACTGTAACATCTGAATGTACTGCTATGTCGTCTAGTTCTAATATGGGTGAAGAGATACACTGGTGGGACCATTGGTTCCAAGGGTATGTTCCACAAAAGAATAGGATTCATTTTCTACTCATACTAGATGATGTAGTAGATCAGTGGTTGGAAAAGGAAGTTCACACTGGAGCAGACTGCAGACATTATCAGGGACCGCAGGAAGGATATGCAGTAGCTATGGGACTAGTTTCACCTTCTAGACTGAGGTTGTTGATGTATGATGCCCCAGTAGATGAACCTTTAGTCTGGGTATTGCCAGAGCAGGCTTGCATTAACAACATCCTCATTAAGAACAGTAGGGCTGACTGTTACGGGAGACCAGGTTTATCAACACCTTTTTATACCAGGATCATATGATTGAGCAAAGCAAGGAGGTAAAATAAATTGTAATTTATTTCAGGAAAAGACATACACACAATGTAATACAATTTACACAGTTAACACACTTACTGGGAACAGGGTTAACTATTAAAATAGTCCTTGGAACGAAATTAACAAAAATGACCTCGCCCTTTCCAATGACCGAGAGGTTCTCACAAATGCCCTTGAACTGATTTTGGCATGCAGTGCCAGAAGCGACCGATACGTTCTCAAAAAGCGGGATTAGAAATGTTCTCACTCGAAATCTTTGAAGCCGTCTCACTTCTATTCAGAACAGAGCATCTTTGAATTTGACGCTGATGGTTTGGCACTTGGAATCAGCGCTCCTGATTGGCTGCAAGGTTTCTTATGGGTTTCAGTGTCCCATTCACAAACCTCTACAGCAGGCCTGTGCAACTCCAGTCCTCGAGGGCCGCAAACAGGCCTGATTTTCAGAATATCCCTACTTCAGCACAGCTGGCTCAATTAGTAGCTCAGTCATACTGAGCCACTAATTGAGCCAGCTGTGCTGAAGTAGGGATATCCTGAAAACCTGGCCTGTTTGCAGCCCTCGAGGACTGGAGTTGTGCAGGCCTGCTCTACAGCCTATCAGAGCGTGGGAATTCTCCTGCCAGCCAATCACCGATTTGCAGGTATTGTAAAGCCATGGGGGGGGGTACCTTTTCTCAGTCTGCCAAGGGGCATGCGCAAACCTGGCACCTCTGCCTCTTAGCATATTGAGCCCATCCACTGTCCAGGCTCCAGAGAGTCTGGATTTTGGCAAATGGTGGCCGGATAGCCCTGTGTTAGCCCAGAACGGAGGTACTCAAGTATAACTGCATTACCCCACCTTTTCTAACACCTTGGAATCCCTGAGGATTTCAAGTCCGGACTTCGCACAGATCCATAGGCACCAAGCTTGGTAACCACCTGGTCCCTCGGAATCCATGACTTGGAAATCCCACAGTTCATTCACAGGTTATCAGTACATATACATACAGTGGCGACACACTTTATCCTTACCTGGCTGGAGCCGCAAGCCGGGAGGTGTCTTGGCTTGCTCGTTTATTTCCCTCGGCGTGCCGCGCATCAACGATGTGCGGTCACGCTTTCCCGAGGGAGCCCTGGTGTCCCGCGATGTGGGGGATTGTGGTGGGGGGCTCCGGGGGACCCGGCAGACCCAGAGAGGGGAGGGGGAAGCCCTGATCGGAGGACCGATCCTCCGAGGCTCCGGCGCGCGCCCGGGACACCTCGGCACGCGCCCGTTTTCTGTTGCGGCCGAGACCGGGCAAAGGTAAGAATAAACTCGGCCGCAACAGTATTAAACATCTCTTTAATAAAATATTCTGTCCTGTATCTTGTGTGATAAAAATGTGTAAGTCCCTGTTCTGATGTCAGGGATGGAGTAAGGGGATATACTGTCTACACTTACTAGCCTCATCCTTGCCACACTCTAGAAATTACTTTAAACTTTTTACACACAAAAAAACACTCACAGCTTTATCATATAGCTGGAGCATCTCCTGAACCCCTATACTAGGTCCAGGGTACCTGGGCATGTATGTGGGCACACTAGAGATCCCCTGTATGTTGCAGGTATACATTAACCCCTTCATGCCTCGTTTACCTTGTCTGGATTATGCTGCAGCAGGAATCCAGGCGTTAAGTCGCATGAATGTTTTCAGGGTAGGAGTTTGCCCGGAGCAATGTGTTTGGCTGTATCCGAGAATCTCACTTGATTCCCGGATCCAACTTTTGGGGTATCCTGTAACTCTGGAACCCCGATACATATACACATTCTGTGAAGACTTTCTCAGACAAACCCCCCCTGAAACTTACAGCTTAGAAATCTCCTGGTCCCAGCACCCGGAGAAAGGCAAAACACAGACAAATCTTTAACGTCGCAAAAATTTGCACACAGTCACAGTAATGCATTTCTGACATTTAGGTCCAGAGCTGACACTCTAGGACCTCAACACATGGATCAGGGGTACCCAAGTGGGCTGAAACTTTTTTAGTGAGCCTGGGTACCCCTTCACCATCACACTGACAGGCTAGTGGTCCATTGATTTGAAGTCCCATGGGTATGATTACCCTTATGAACTGGAGCCTACAGTATAAAGAGGGAAGCCGAAGAGTATAGGGAAGAATGGGTCAGGGACGCAGTTCTGGATTATCTGCCTACACAATGCAGTAGTAGGTCTCAGTACAGTGAGGATAATGTTGCTTACCTTATCAAAGTATGGAAGGTCGGCCAGAATGTGTACATAGACTGGGTGAAGTATATTCTGAAAAGGGTCAGAAGAGGTGCTTTTTGGTCACAGTACCAGATAGAGATGGCAGAGGGAAACCTGACCCCAAATACTCCTTTTGAATGGGGAGGAGCGGCTCAGTGAGTCAAGACACTGACTGACAAAATTCCTTGTGTCGGCTCCTTATGACCTTGGGCAAGTCACTTTACCTCCTTGTGCCTCAAGCACAAAAAATAGATTGTAAGCTCCACGGTGCAGGGACTGTGTCTGCAAAAAGCCTCTGTAAAGCGCTATGTAAAACTAGCAGCACTATACAAAAACATGCTATTATTATATTCAAAAGTTATTAGAGCAGGAGCAGTACTGCACACTGATAGACATGAACAGTCTTTTGGAGTCAGATCTCAGATGATAAGTGCTGCATGTGGTAGGGATGAGGAGCGTGTTCAGATAGACGGGTAGTTTGCCCAGAAAGTATTTGAAGGCAAGACAGGAAAGATGAACTTTGCACCTAGACTCAAGTGATGACAAATCTAGTTCTTTGAGCATTTCGCAGTGATGTCTGTTGTAGTTGCATTGTAGAACAAAGCGGCATATTGAATTGTAGAGGGTGTCAAATTTGCTAAGTTGGGTTTGGAGTGCCATGCCATATACTATGTCCCCATAGTCGATCATTGGCATTAGCATCTGATATGCGATATGCTTTCTGAGGGAGGATTTGTTCCTGTAAAGTACACCTAGTTTGGCATATGTTTTTGATGTCAGGGTATCAATGTGCATTCTGAATGTTAAATGGGAGTCAAACCATATGCCCAGTATTTAAAACTAGTAACAGGAGTTAGGGTGGTTTTAGCATTGGTTCTGATCTGGAGCTCAGTCATTGGAAGCTTTAAAAATGTAGTCTTGGTCCTAAATACCAGTGTTACAGTCTTATCAGTGTTTAAAAATAGTTTGTTTTCGGAAATCCAATTTTGAAATCTCAAAAAGTCAGATTGAAGTATGTATTCAAGGTCGGAGAGGCTATGGCTCTGTGCATATAAGATTGTGTCATCTGCATATATGTGTATTAAAACTCCCTTACAAGCTGTTGGAAGATCATTGATGAACACAGAAAAGAGAAGGGGCCCCAGGACAGAGCCTTGCGGTGACACCACAGGTGATATCCAAGCGGTTGGAGTTAGAGCCTGAGATGGACACATGTTGGGATCTAACTGAAAGGTAGGAATGAAACCAGTTTAAAGCATGCTTGCCTATTCCAGAGCACTGGAGTTTTTTAAGCAAGATAACATGATCAACAGTATCAAAAGCCTTTGCAAAATCTAGGAATATTGCACCGGTGAGTTGTCCCTGTTCCATTCCATACAGGATTTTTATGGATGATTATGGGTTCTCCTGTATAGGAGGGCCAGTTATAAAGCTATGTGTGTATGTATGTCATGTTTTACACATTTTTTTGGTGGGATAAAAAAAAGTGTGCCTCATGCATGGTCGTGGGTGATTTCACCAGGGGAGCATGTAGCCTTGTGCCCCTGGCTATGTGTTTTCAGCCCCTGGCAAGTAAGTCCTGGTAAGTGCAGGCAGTGTCAAGGGTTAACCCCTCCACATGGCTAGGATGTGAGTCCATTGGCACACTAGCAAGATTGTTGCCGTAGCCAGGAGCAGGCTTGATGACAGTTGGGAGCTTCATGCCTAGAGGAGGAGTGTTAAGGGGCCTCAAGTTTTTGGGGGGCCTAGTCAGGGAATGCTGGTGATGCAAGATGCGAGGGAAGATATAATATGATGGTCATGTAAGAAGTACCTCTCTTGCAAGAAATGGAATCGGGTCTTGGCCCGCCAAATAAATGGGAAACGGTTCCATGTCTCTGTGTCTATTACTGGAAAAATGGGTTCCTGTAGGGATATTATCTGTCTCAGGCAGCTCCCTACAGGATGGGCACACTGCACCGAAGAAGTAGCGATATGTCCCGTTGCTATTCTGACTAACATTGCGGAGACTCAGGCTTCCTGGCCTACTGCAAGTGAGCTACACAGCACTAGACTACACTTAACATGCAGATCTCCAGTGAAAGGGGGGAATGGGTGTTACATATGTGTCTCACATTTGTGAAAATCCAGATTTGGATTTATGGTGGATTTGGATTTCTCTGTGCGTATTGGATTTTAGGAAATTCACGTATCAGATTTTGACAGTTTCAGCCATCTCTACTCCAGTCCCATTCTCACAGTATTATATATTTAATTATGTCAACTGGAGCGCTACTGGGAAAATGTCCTCAAATATACAACAGTAAAGAAAGAAACACCAATGCACATCCAATATGATAAATAATTATCTATGCCATGGAGGAAATACAGGTGATGTGGTTGCCGGCCTAACATGTCTTGGCCAAAAGATTGGACTCAATTACCCATAATTATGAGAAGAAAAACATATAGAAATTAACTTAATTATTTTTCATATTGATAGGTATTAGTTAATTACTGTATTATTGCCCTACTTTTAAAAAGGGACATTAGCCAATTGTATACATTTAATGTTAGTAAAACTACAATAAATTGATAAATTACTACCACTGAGAGCAAAAGTGCAGTAATTTAGCAATTTAGAAAGCAGGGTTCACAATGACTTAATTATATGTGAGATAATGCAAATAATACACTGACTAAGAAACTGCAAGTTAACGTAAGAGACAACTATCATATATGCATTTATATATTTTATGTGTAATGTTGGTAATGTGAAAGAAATATGATAATTATACAGAGGCATCATTAACTCAGATTTTTATTAATGGGTTATCAGATTGCAAATTAGTAGTGCAAATGTATATAGAAAAAAATAATAGAATCTGACAGATATAACATGTCTGTGCCAATTTCCTATCTTACATAACATGATTTCTGATTATTAAATATTGGACAAGATATTTTTGTACAGTATATTGTAAAAAAATATAATTTTGTCCAATATTAAACAGGTTCTGAATTTCTAGAAATAAGCACTGACCACAACAATTTTAACACACTTTAAGGGTTATACAGATGTATTGTATAACTAGAGATGGACAATCTTAGCAAGCTCATAGAGATGTAGAAGACGTTATTGCCCCTGCCAGTGAGCTCCCCTGGGTGAAATAAAATATTAGCCTTGCCCAATTGTCAAGATCAAATGATTTAAGACCATGGCCTCTTGACCATTGTTTATGTGCAGAATCAAGGTGAGTGCAATTATGTCTGCTACTGTACATCTGTACATCAAAGTTTCCTATCTGCAAGAGTTGAGCAAAACAGTAAAGAGCAACAAGATTTATCAAGCAAGAAAAATTCCATTGATTTTTAGGGGATTTTTTCCTGTGATAAAGTTAATACTGCATTTTCTACCAGTTTGCTCAATTTTTGCTGCTTGTACACATTAATAAGTAAACCCCTTTTGACCATCAAATTGAATTGTAGCGTATAAACAAAGTTATATTTGGTTTGCTTTATTACTGACAGAATAAGCTACATACCTTATTAGACTGTAGAGACTAAATTAAACTATGCTAGGTCCTTGAAGAATTACAAGATTAGATGACATATGAGTGCAATATATGGTATTTAATAATATATATCAAAACAATTGAATACAATCTGTAAAACTTTAAATTGTGACAGTTGAAAGGAAAACATTGTAGTGAAATATTAAAAGAATAGGTGTGACGGTAGGGTTAGCCAGTCTTCATAATTAAGCCCGACTGGTTACCCCAGGTGGTTACTGGTGAAGCCCGACTGGTTACCCCTGAAAACCGTGGGGCCACGGTAGCTTAGAAGCACCATAAGCCTGGGACACTGTGTGTATAAAACATTTACTGTTCTGCTATAACTATATAAATATATATAAATATAACTATAAATAGTTCTCCTTACCGTCTGTGTTCTGCTATAAACCTAGGATTTCAGGAGTGGGAGTTTAAGGGTGGATATTTGGGTGGAAATGTGCTTAAAACATATTTACAAGCTTAGGGTTCAAACTTACCAGTTGTCTCCCCATTTTACCCTCAGACCGCGTCTGGTCTGCGAGTACACATATGCATATTGCCCCCTTAATATCTTCCCTTTAGAATATTGTATTGTCAGCCTGCAATGCTTATTGTAACAGTTGCAGTACCGAGCCTAGTTTAGAGTAAAAAACTACATTTTAATGTGTATTCATCTCTATACAGACAGTCCTGGTAATCCGAGAGGTAGTCAGGAAGTCTGCATAGAGATCGGGGATCAAAGAGGAGAAGGAGAGGTGTTAAAACGTTTGGTGAGCAGAGAAGGGCGGAGTACCGAGTCTGGGAACAAAGACTCCCCACGGGGGAAACACTTTGTTTTCCCAGACTCGATGGAGCCTACCAAGCGGGCGGTATGGGGCTGGCATTGGTAATCCATTGGTGGTAGGCATGATTGCCATTGGCCAGTTTGAATTTTCCACTTGCCGGCGTCCTCACACCCCCTCCTCTGATGCGTACAGCCAGACGAGCGCCCAGCTCTGATTAGCTCACACAGCTACGATCGGTTCTCTAATTGGTTGCCAGACCCTTCTCCATGTTGAACATAGAACAGTGAGGTGTATGTAAGGGGATTGGCTTATCAGAGAACCAGACATCTTGGAGCTTGGGTTGATGAGGCGCTGGCGGGCTTTTCAAAAGTGCTTTGCACCAAATAGCAAAGCACTTGGAACGGAGCTGCCGGAGAAGCCTGCCTAGCTGAGACAAAGGTCAGAGTTTGCGGCCGAGTTCCAGCTTTTGCCTTGCTCGCGGATCCCTGAGCAAGTTACTGTGAAGTTTCTGGATGTGGACGGACAGGGTAAGCCTTCCAAAACAGGTACCCTGCACCTAGTTGAGCATAGAGACTCCCACCAGACTCCCTGTTAAGTGTATATTCTACTGTATTTTGTGTATCATTGTGTGTCTGCTGGTCTCACCATAATAAACTTCATTTTATTCCACTACCTTGTTCTGCCTAGTGAATTGATCCTGGAAGGTAAAAGTGTTAAATGTACTTGTCTCCCATGACAATAGGTTCATCTACAGTAGTATGTACCTTTTGACCACATGGATTTTTGCCTTATTTATGCAGTTTCATAAATACACATGGTTTTGTAATACTCAGTTGTTGGATGAGTCTTGGGGAGGGAGTCATTAATGTCTGAAAACTATTAATGGTTGTTAAATTCAAATCAAAGAAATAATTGTTTACAATCTTTGTCACAAAGTATCTTTCCCCTTAGTGTGCTTTTCTTCATATTTCTTCTTGAAACGCATTTAAGAAATGTAAATCACAGGATAAAGTTCAAGGACACTCAGTGGAATGATCTCAGCAAAGTGCAAAGTTTGATAAAAGTTCTGTCAAAGTTACATTTCTGCGTTAACTCCACTTAGTGCTCTGAAACTTTAGATGTTGAAAAAAAGATCACACAGCAACGACTGCATACAGACAAATCATAACAATCACAATGATATTTTGCAAATTATTGGAAAAAGTATTATTTTTATGGTTGTAATTAGAAAATATGTTGTATGATTGCTGCTAAGCCAATTATTGAAACCTTCAATCCTTTAAAAAAGATAGATGATTAGGGAAAGCACAGCAATTTATCCCCTTATTTATATGATAAGAAAAGAAGCAAGCTTTTCTTTTGAAGAAATGTGTTTATTGGTCCCCTGCTCCCTTGAATACTGAGGTAATTTTATTTGGTGGCACATACTGTATAAACAAGATAAGGTCAATTTTGAAAGCAGAAGATAGGAGCATTAATTAAACTGCATTCTCCAGTCACTGTAACAGAAATCGTCCTCATCAACAAATGCATGATGGTTATTTTAGTTTGTTCCCACAGTGATGATTTAAGAGGCCCAGCTGGGAAGACAGTTTGTGCCGAGCAAGGGGTTGGTGAGCACAGCGTGAGATCTGTCTTCTAATGGTCAAATAAACAAATGCTTTATTACAGTGGAAGTGTTGTCATTATTGAGTCAATCTGGATGAGTCTTGTGTGTTTGTATTTCCTGACATTGGTGTTACAGGAAGAATATACTCAGAATTTCCCCCTTGATCACTGTCTGTCTAGATAATCTAATTTTTTGTTGAAAGGAATTGGAGGAATCCTAAATTAAGCATTATAAATAAATAAAGAGTAGCAGCGAAAACATAAAAGTTTAGGCTTATTTGTCACTGGTGACCTATAGACATAGTTATAGAGGGAAGTACATGCACTCTGCAATATGGTGCAGGAGGGGGGTACTTATCTGCTGTTGCACTGGATCCAGGGAGGTCCAGACATCCCAGTGGAGAACAGTGTAGAGAATGGAAGCAGGCACACAGTCTTATGCAAAGAATATTTAATGTGCCACCAAAAGGTCCAACGTTTCAGCAGGGAACTGCCTTTATCAAGGAGAGGGCTAAATATTCTTTGCATAAAACCGTGTGCCTGCTTCCATTCTCGACCTATAGACATATACATAGAACTTCTGCACACCAGAACATGTAGCAGAATCAGCATTTTCCTCCTGTCCTCTTGGCAGCAGGTAATGAGGAACCCCTACCCAACATCTGTTAATTCATGGTAGGATCCTCCACATATGCTCACTCCAAATAGTATTTTAAGATAAAGAGAAGACAATGATAAATGGTGGGTACTGTACAATAAGGATATTTTGAAATTGTAAGGTTTCTGGTCATCAAAAGGCTTTATGCAGCATGGGAGAAGTTGCATTTTTATCTTATGACTAAGATCTTTATTGTTAGAACCTTTTAGGAGTATAGATAAGGGTCCAGTTATAAACTGGAAAAGTCTTGCTCACTGTGAAATATTTGAAAAAGAGATGGGTGCTGCTTAGGATCTTGTAGTAGAATACTGTGACGGTGAGGGGCTAACCAGGCTCAATAATAAAGTTTAAGCCCACTTGGTTACCCCTGATCCATGTGTAAAGGTCCTAAAGTGTAAGCTCTTGGACCCAGCTGTCGTATATGTATCACTGAGACGGTGTAGTAATTATGCGACAAATATTTTCTGTTTTGCCTTTCCAGGGGTGCTGGGCAGTGGAGCTTGCGAGACTGTGAGTTTAAGGGTGGGTTTTGCAGAGAACCTTTGATCAGATTATTGCTATATAGCGGGGTTCCCGAGTTATGGGACACCCCACAGGTTTACCCGGGAATTAGGTAAGATTCTTGGGCACATTGAAGCACAATGCTCCAGCAAAATCCTACCCTGGAAATTTTCTTGCGACTGACCGCCAGGGCTTCCTGCTTCAGCACAGGCTTGAAAAGTATTGTGGGCATGGGGGATCAAGGTATCCCTAGAATAGTCCTGGGGTCGCTAGTATAAAGTGGGTTGCCCAGACAATGCCCAGTCACCCTGTACCGGGTATAGGGGTTCAGGGGGTGCTCCATCTATGTCTAAAAGCTGTGCGGGTTTTGATTGTGTGGATACAGTAAAGTCAGGGGTGTGCAGTGTGCCAGGAATAAGGCGGATAAGAATAAGGAACACATATGCTTATTTTATCCCTGCCACTGGACCAGAAGACATACCGTTAAGACACACAAACACATAAGCAGAAAGGAGTTTATTAAAGGTTTTTAATTAATAAAGGTAAATGCTTATAAAAATGTATCTGTGACTGGGGGAATCCAAGTCTGTGGTTACGAGAGACCAGATGGCTACCAAGCTTGGTGCTACTGGGTCTATTAGAGACATGGAGTTGAAAGCCTCAGGGATGCCAAGGTGTTAGAACAGGAGTACTACAGTTATACTTGAGTACCTCCATCCTGGGCTAACAAAGAGCTATCCGGCAATCATTTGCCCTGCCACAGACTCTGCGGAACCTGGACAGCACCATTAACCCTTATCTATTGAAGCAGCCACAGCGCGGGAAACTTCGTTTTAAACCGAGAGAAGCCCAGTGGTTAGCCCGATATGCACCCGGCAAGCTTTAGAATAAAGCCGGGACAGTGGTGGTTTCTGAATGGGACTCTGAAACACATAAGAAACCTTGCAGCCAATCAAGACCTCAGATTCCAAGCGCCAAACAATCAGCGGCAAATTCAAAGATGCTCTGTGAAGAATAGACGCGATCCGGCTTCAGAGATTTTGACTCAGAAAATTGTCTAAGTCCTGCTTTTTGAGGACGTAGCGGTCGCGGCTGGGATTGCATGCCGAATTGCATTCCAGGACTTTCGTGAGTACCTTCCGGTCATTGGAAAGGGCTCCTAGAGAGGTCGTTTGTGACAATTTCGTTTTAAGGAAGAATTATTTAATTAGCCCCTTTCCCAGTAAGTGTGTTAACCGTGTAAATTGTGTTACTTTGTGTTTATGTCAAATGCTGGAATAAATGACAATTTATTTTACTGCTGTGTCTTGTTCAGTCAGATGAACCCGGTAGGAACAGGTGTTATATTTGGTCTCCTATGACAAATACAACAACAAAATAAACCATGGGTAGACCCCACAGAAAAAGAGTACCTAACTCCAAATGTGTGTATGAATAGATCGTTAAAATTAATATTTAATTGGAATAAATGTAAAAAATTAGGATACATACAACAGTGCTCACATAACTGAAATGGTAGAGTTATTGAAGTAAAAAACATTAAACATAAACACAGGGTACAACATAGACCAACATGTGAATATGTAATCATAAAAATAAACGAGGTAAAAATGAGAGCAACCTGTGAGGTCAGGTAGGGTTGTTTATTAGTGTGACCTATATATATTTATATATAGTAGTAGCTTTGCTCTATAGAGATAGAGTGACATATATATATATATATATATATATATATATATATATATATATATATATATATATATATATATGTCACTCTATCTCTATCTCTATAGAGCAAAGCTACTACTAAATATTACTGTGGCAATAGGTGACTTACAACTAAACAGAGCCACTCTTGTCGTCACTGTGAAACAAATTGCTTCTCCTCTCCTACCTTGTGCAGCTTTGTCATTTCACTTCTACCTGGCAGTGACCTCTTTAAACTCAAGAAATACAGTATGTTACTGGGAACTTTTGATTTGAAGTTCTTCCAAGTCTATACTGTATATTAATTTATAAGAAATATATTACTATTACTATTACTACAGTATATATCTAATTGTTACTTACACACTAATTAACAACCCTACCTGACCTCACAGGCATTTTTAGCTATTCTTTATTATGATGACATTTTCACGTTGGTCTATGTTGCACCCTTTGTTCATGTTTCATGTTTTTTACTTCAATAACTCTATAATTAGAGTCATATGCGCACCATTGCATGCTATTCATACACATATTGGGTGTGTGAAATAGAATAGATAGAATAGAATAGGTTCTCTTTTTCTCTGTAGTCTCCCCATGGTTTATTTTGTTGTAGTATTAGAATCTTTTAAACTTAAAATGGATGAGAAGGCTTTTTCATTCTCCTAGCTAGATATAAAATTTAAAGAGAAGTTGCTTATCAGACATCTGCATTTGATTACATTTCAGGATACAGTACATCAGTGAGATAGAGCATGGTTTAATTTATGGGATTAGGTTGAAGGCGATACAAACTGTAGTGTATTTTGAGAAGAATGTGTGGAATATTTAATGAGAATTTTAAAGACATTTTTAATATTCCATTAACATAATATAGCAGGATGGGTTGTCGCTCTTATTTTGGTGACAGCATGTAGCCAATTTAGGTAGCAAATGACAATAGTCTAGGTGGTGTAGGGCTCCTGATTGTTGCAGAAAAGGAGGCCAATTTTTTGGACTGTAGATTAGTAGCTATAGATTGCTATAAATGTCTACAAAACATTGCATACTGTACAGTATTAATGATCCATGTTTACTTAATGTTAAGGAATTAATTTGTCAAAGAGATTATCAATAATGCTATATAGTATCCGGAACCGGGTCCTGAGTGAATGTTCAGCACCAGAACAGGGTGTGCAGTGATTCATAGTAGAAGTTCAGGAATCCAAGGCAGGAGCAGACGAAACTCGGCTGACCCCAGAGCATAGAAGAAACAAGTTGGCTGTGCATCACAGATTAGTATCAGGGCATCTGACATGCAAAACTATCTGAAGCGCACAAACACACCACTGGAACATACGAAAAGAGCAAAATCAGGAACAAGTCAAGGTCTTTGCAGTTATATCACAAAATGTTGCAAAGTTTGCAAACTATTTTGAACAGTTTTCACATCTCTGTTCCAATCATTAAAACACTGGTATAAACTAAAATTTATAAAGTTTAACGTAAGGTGAACAAGAAAAAATACTGGTAGCCCAGAAAAGCAGGGGTCAGCCGGCCTTCATTAATAAAGGTGAAGCCCAGCTGGCTGCCCCTAAGAACCATATGGTAAGGGCAGGAGTTCGGGGGACAAAGTTACCGGTAGTCCCAAAATTCTCCCCAGCGTGCAGACATGATTTGCAGGTACACGGGGCGAGTTACACCAGGGCTACCCAGTGTCTCCCAGACTCCTGGTTTTCGAGTCCACATATCTCAGACCCATTTACCTCAAAGGTACAAGGTTGCCAAGGTCTATACTTTATTAAAGTATGTTTTATAATGGTTTATACTGTATGTACAAGTATCTATGCAGTAAGACCAGGCATCTACATAGGCACCGGTATGTCTGCATAGAGTCCATAGTTCAAAGGAGAGAAGATGTCCAGAGGGGAGAAGACCATTTGGTGTGTGAGAAAGGGTGATTGTCCAGGTCCGGAGAATCAAGGATATCCTAATGGGGCACCTCTGTGTTTGCCAGACCTGGTGGAGCCTGCCCGGCAGGTGGCATTGGGTTAGCTGGGGGGAGATGCAGCTCATAGGTGCATTTCGAGCCGGCTTGGCACAACTCCTCCTCTGACGTCAGCCAAGAGATGAGCCCCCATTTCTATTGGCTAGTGGGAGGGAATTCCTACTTCCATGCTGAACATAGAACAGCGGAGGGTATGTAAGGAGTTGGCCGAGACAGAGAACAAGACGATCTTGTGGCTTGAATAGATGAAGCATGGCCGGCTTTTCAAAGTTGCTCTGTCACGAATAGCAGAGCAACCGGCTTCGTTTCTGAAGCTAGGAAAGTCTGCCCTGTTCAGAATTTAGGAGGTAGCAGTCACGGTTAGGGTTTTTAGCCTATTTGAGCCCAGTTTTCACCCCCAGTAAGTGCGTATTCTATCTGTATTTTGTATATTAATTGTGCGTACGCGGTTTTACCCGAATACATCTAATTTAATTCCACTACTTTTTTTTGCCTTCTGAATGATCCCGGTTAAAAGGTGTAAAAAGTCCTGGTCTCGTGTGACATACAGTACTTGAAGTTAGTATAAAACCTAAGATAATTATCTCCCACCTCAAAGAGTTTGGCATGCATTAAATCTTTGGCTGTCATGCCACCATAGAAACAGGAGAAATATCCCACTGTGTCTTCTCGAAGAACTTTAATCATTTCAATTTTTTTAACATTCTCTATTCTTCTCTTTGAAATACAATGTTATTTTGAACTTAAATAAGTAGCACATCTTCCTGGTGCTCAGAAGGAAATCCCCTTCTAGTTTCCATTCATGTCATTTTGACAGTTCTATTACATGCCTTTTAACATTTTAATTTCATAGACAGAGATATTACAGAGTTTTGTATTAAACAATAATAGTCCTCAGTGACCTAGTTGTCATCTATCTAGTTAAGTTTATATCATGCAGTCAATTATATCATGCAGCACCTCTTATGTTTTCCTTGAGAACATTAACCTTTTGTTAGTTCTTGCTTGAAACAATAAAAGAAACACTTCCACGACAGATTCACGACCTCGTTGAGTTATATTACTTTTATATTGTAAGCTCATTGGAGCAGTGCAATATTTACCATTAGTACTATCATATATCAATGCTATAATACATCTTTGATGCATTATTGATATTAACCCATATCATGTACATGCCCATGTGCAGTTGTGTGAAAGGGATTAACAGAAACCATCCGCCCAATTGCCTCACCTCCCCACAGGGCAACATAAATGAGCACTCATAACCCCAAAACCGTCACACTTCACGTTATGCTGGTACCACAAGTATACATTTACGGTCTAAAGCTAACGAGTCCTCGGTTCCCCTTCCTTAACAGTAAAGTATATACATTTAAGAAAAAAACTTGTCTGAAATTGAGTGCAATCTCTTCAAATGCAAGTAGGTTAAATTAGAGCTAAAAAGAGTACTATTAGATTATTTATAGCCCATCGCTCTGCTATTAATTTGTCAAAACTATTTTCTCTCATTTCTCTCATTTTATATACGTACAGATGTAACAGACTTTATTGTACCCATTAACGTACATATGAAAACAAAGTGATGCTCAAATGCCTGGTCCTATAATTCTTTGAGTCCATTAGAAACAAGGGAGAACACGCTGGGTTTGGCAATTGAGCAATAATATTGTAACACTCTAAACCTCATTAAAAAGGCTCTATAGAACCCTGAAGGTAGGGGTGAGTAAGTAACTACCCCTCCCCTCCTCATTGGGTTAGCCTAAAGGTATGAGTACTCATAAACCCCCAGCAGTCTTCCTTATGCGTGCAGCTGTATCCGAAGTCCAAACGATCCAAAACAAGTGTGTGCAGCTCACAACATGAGAGAAAGGCAGGCCTGACCAAAAAATAAAGCTTTATTGGGAACACATAAAATCGAGGGTAGTAGCCCTTCTACGCGTTTCGTTATCAAGTATTAACGTAGTGAGTTGTATTAATGCGTACACATTTCTTAACAGTAGTGCTATTAAAATCAATTGTTACTGAGAGCATTTAATGCATTATTTTGTGTGTTAATGGGGGTGATAACCTGCTACATCTATATTATTACAACCAGGTACCTTTGCAGTTCACAGATTTACACATAATATCACTAAGAATTGTAACAAATAGGAATTATCTATTATTATCTATATTATATATTAATATATTAATATATTAATATTATATATTATTATCTATTATTTATGCTAATTTATAATGGTACTGAAAAAAATTGTCCATTCAGTCACCCTCAGTCAGCAACGTAAGGAATGTATATGAGCAGCTTTCAAGTTAAGATATCCAAAAAAAAAAACATCCTTGGGTACCTGCCAATCATCACTTTGATATTAATAGAAACTGTTCGGTATAGTTTGTTCCTGAACAAACCAAAATGCTTTTCCATAATTGCAAGATACAAAAAAAGACTAAACACAGATCTGTTTAATTAAGTAAAATATATATTAAGCCATTAAACCCCTATTCCTACTAATAATTAAAAAATTAATAGTGCAGCATCAAAG
>NC_134484.1:225364485-225399485 GCF_040206685.1 Ascaphus truei
CAAGTATCCTGATGGCATTAAATTATGCATATGCGGGGGGCGTGGCCAGGGGTCTGAGCGTGCTAGTCGCAGCTTGCTCTGCTCCTAAAGAAACTGACAGCTATACCCGATCAAACCTGAAGATCGGGAGGCAAAACACCCAAAAAACACTTGCCACGGTCTGGCACAAGTTAGAACACCTTTGGGCTCCCCCCAGCGTGGTTGTACCTGGCCCCGCAGCTGCCAAATCGACCGCGGGTTCCCCCTCTGCCTTCAAGCTGAACCTAAGATGGCACCCGGGACCGGGAGGCTGCATTAGAAACAGCCGATTCCGGACTCACAGAAGGAGGTAAGGGGAGTCCCTGCGCTTCACCGAGCTAGGCGGAGGTGCGCTGTTGCAGTCGGGGGGTCGCCGCTCGCCCCCCCCCCTCACATAACCCTCTCTAATAAACTTATCCCCACACGCCCGAGCCCGTGCCCTGCCGGAGCAGCAAGATGGTGCCGGCCAAAGTGTGTGGCGCCGACAGCTGCCGATCGGAGGCGCGGCGGAGCCGGAGTGGGTGCCTTCCCTTGTGGCTCCTGGGCCCTGTGAGCTCCGTGGGAGGAGGGGGGGGGACGATCCACCCAGAGGGGGGAATACTTACCACTCGGTGTGGCCCTGTTTGAGTGGTGGCCGGCGGCCATCTTGGTTCACCCATCCGGCACATCACTGCTGGGAGTAGCCATCTTGGTCCACCCAACAAACACAGGCACTGTTAAGAGGTGGTTGGCGGCCACCTTGCTCCTCCCAAACAGCACAAACTGCATCTAAGTAAATTAAAGATAAAGTGACACTGAAAATAAAGAGCTGGAAGAAAGTGTTAATGAAAATTCACCCACTCTCCCTCCCCTACAATTCATCTTCACTGGGAGTCCCAACATCCTCCATTAACTTTCCACTGGGCCCAGTACAGTCTCTAAAATCTGCCCAGATGAGAAGGGGGAGATCAAAATCACATGGAACAAAGGCTCAATTAAAAGCAACCATGGAACCGCTTCCAATGTGTGTGTGATCAGGTCTCCATAGGAATGAGGGGGCTTATTCCAACTTAACTATTCTCTTTTTTTTTTTTTTTTTTTGTGTTACATCACCTAAATATACTCAGCTCTATTCAAAGTCAAAAACTTACTAAGAAAAAACAACAAACATGCCATCCACTAAACAAAAAAAAACGGTGGCCAGGCGTGAGGCATCCCTTTTCTTCAAAAAACAAAATACCAAAGATCAAGAAGCGTCTACCGCAGGCTGAGACGCAGATTCAGATCTAGACTCTGGAGAAGAGACGGATGCTCCACTTACCCGCAAAGAAATAATTGGGTTTGTACAAGAACTAAAAAGCTCTTTCCACTCTGAGATGCAGAGCTTCCGCCGCAGCATCAGAGAGGAGATTGCGTCCATAGGTGACCGCATTGTGGACTTGGAGGAGAAAGTGGATAACACTTGCACAGGAGACCCAAACGCAAGACATCGAGGAATTAAAAACTCAAGTCAAAACTATCTTCGAAAAACTGGAAGATACGGAGTACCGGTCAAGACGCAATAACCTGCGGATCAGAGGTATCCCGGAAGAAGTGGACAATGCCCAATTGGATGCTTATCTCACTCAGCTTTTCATGTCCCTGTTACCCGAAACATTGGATGAAAAACTTCAGATGGACAGAGCCAATAGGCTTCCTAGACCAAAAGGCCTAGACCCAGCAAAGCCACGAGATGTGATCACTCGCCTACACTATTTCCGTATTAAAGAAGAAATACTGAGAGCCGCTAGAACCACCCCAAAGATAGAGCAGGATAATGTTCCACTCCTCATCTTCCCGGACATGGCTCAAACCACGCTGAATAAACGGAGAATGTTCACGCAGATCACCAACTCACTGCGGAACAATAAAATCCGCTATCGCTGGGGTTTCCCGTGCAAAATTTTGTTCACTCATCAAGAGACGATGTACATTCTACTCCCACCTGAAGAAGGTGAGGAAAAACTACTATCATTGGGCTTACTCGAACCAGAGGATCCGGAGGCCTCTCAAAAGCCTTGTCATTCAACTAAGGCACAACGCCAGGCATGGGTGAAAACACCAACCTCTGGGCGAGCAAAGACCCAACACACTTGAAGAACTAGAGCTGGATACTTACTTAACACCCATATAAGATGGCAGACAAGCCAAAACGTGGTCTGGACTTAAGGTACTCACCGAGACGTCGCCAACTCCAGTAACCCGACTAAAACTAACCAACAGTTGAAGTACCTGGAACACATCGACCAACTCGGTCAAGCCACAATGACCAAGACAAGTCCCAAAATCTAGGTTATTTCCTTGTTCATTGTGAAACTATTCTCCCAAGTTACCCACAAGTTCGAGTCATTCAAAGTTTGATAATCAGTTTGAACTAACCCGAACACTTAAAGGGACTGAGATACAATGTTTGTTTGGAACTGTTTTCTAGACAAAAGTGTATTTGTAATATAAGTTTATATGTTGTCTATAATACAATTGGTCTCCCAAAGTTCAGCTACCAATTCTCTATTACAGGTTAAAATATTAAAGATTACGTTTTAGGTAATTTTTCCATGTTATTTATCCCTCTCCCCCTGTAGAATACGAATGCAGAGTCTGCCAAACTATAGCTGCCAGTCAACCCTACTCAATGCTTTTAAAATTGAGAAAAGACATGTTGCTGTAAACAGTTATAACGTTTAATGCCCCCCATTCTTGCTTTTATTTCCCTGATGTGTAAGATCACGCACACAACCCACCCCGTACTCTTTGGGGTGATTTTGTTTTCCCTTTTTGAAAGTTTAGCTCCTAAACAAAGGAGCACTGCGGCGTCGTGCCACTGGGCCACTGCCCGCCCCCCTCACGTTCATTTAACCTGTGAGTGCGAGAGACTTGCACCATGGGTCCCACCATGGCTGGTCCCCCCAAACAATGTTTGGAAGCCGGGGTCCTCGGTTTACCCCTCCCTCTCTATCCCTCCCCTCCTCCAAGTTCTGCAAGCATTTGCCACTACCATGTAATAATATATATATCTTTCGTTTTATATGTTCAAATACCAGATTGTTTCCAAAGACGGATGTACCGACTCTTCAGCTGTATGTAAGTTATCACTCTGTTCATTTGTATTATAGAACCTTGAACCACCACCATGCCGATTAATATAATATCCCAAAACACCAAGGGCTTAAACACCCCCCGAAAGAGACGTATTGCTCTCTCGGAAGCCAAAAGACTGGCAGGAGATATAATCTTGCTACAAGAAACTCATTTGAAAAAAGAGGATCAGTCGCTGCTGTTCAGCAATGACTACCCCCTAATCTACCACTCATCAGCTCCCACGAAAAAAAATGGCGTAGCTACACTTTTCCATAAAAACCTAAACTTCAAAGTAGATAAAATTAAAAGTGATTTCGCTGGGAGAATTCTAATTATTACAGGGTCACTGGACTCCAATGATATAACAATAGTCAACACTTATGCCCCTAATGAAAATCAAGAATTATTTTTCCAGGAACTAACAAATTTAATTCTCTCTGTCCAGAAAGGCCTTTTAATCTTAGCAGGAGATCTAAATGCAATTATGGACACAAATCTAGATAAATCTCCCAGTCCCCCCCCCGCCACAAAAAATAGTTCCCTCTACTCGGGGGCTTGTATCTATGACCAAGGATCTATCGTTGGTAGACTCCTGGAGATTAGTTAATAGCAATATAAAGGATTTCTCCTTTTTCTCTCACCCCCATAATAGCTACTCTCGAATTGACTATGGGCTCTATGCAGTAAGCGCTGAAAAAGTGCAATGGCCAAGCTTACCGATTTGGCATAATGTTGGCGATTTTCCCTCTCCGTATGCAGTAAGTGCCGAATCATTTCAAAATCAAGTCGAAAACATTTCCGCCCACTCTCACGTAGATTTGCCGATCACACACAGGTGTATCGGCGTGCATGGCGGGGTGCTGTTAGGTTCGCCAATCAAACTTCTTGCTGAATCAGGCGAAGCAAGCATGTACTGCACCGACACACTTTATTCGAGCAAATACCCAGTATGTACCTGGCAGATACCTGGAATGCGCCGCTCCTCACCTCTGACAAGCCCCGTTGCGTTTGCCTTCCCAGCCTGGGTTCATGCCTGGCTGACGGGCGGCTGATCTGTTAAATGATAATGATTAGGATTTAATAGGCTGCAATGCTTCGCGTGTCTACCAGATGGCATAAATTCATGAATTGTAATGCAGTATATATATATCTACTGTGCAGTATTGCAGCCAGCGGGAATAAAATGCTTCAATCCCTGCTTGGAAAAAAACCCAATGCACTCGGGCAGAAAACAGTCACAAACCTCAATACACCCGGGTATACCCGAATTCGTGGGACTAGCCGAGCTCGAATAAAGTGTGTCGCCAGTGTATTGGATAGCGCGGCATATTTAAAGGCAACGTGTACTGTTAATCATTCTCTGTGTTGTTGGGAGTGAGAGAGAGAGAGACGCACAGAGCTGGGCGATTTAATATTTGCATATTGACTGAGAGAGTTGTTGTGTATTGTGAGAGCTTTATCCCTTGTTGTTTTGTTTACATCTTTGTCTTGTTTTGTATGTGTAAGTGTTTAGTGTGATTGGCTTTACATTTGTTTTCTGTTCTTTGTGAGTGCTACAGGTATGGCCGCAAGGCGTGGGAAGAGTGATGCTGGTGTGAGTGGTACTGCTAGACGTGCTAGTACGCATTGGAGTGAACGTACGGTTCAGGGGAGTGATGTTGCTGAGAGTGCGAGTGCTGTTGCTGGGAGTGCGAGTGCTGTTGCTGGGAGTACAAGTGCTGTTGCTGGGAGTGCGAGTGCTGTTGCTGGGAATGCGAGTGCTGTTGATGTGAGTGTGAGTGCTGCTGGTGGCTCAGTTGCTGATGGGGTGTCTGGTGGTGGCGTGCTTGCTGGTTGCCAGCTTTTGGAGTCTCTTCCATTGGAAGAAGGAGAGTCCAGTCAGCACCAGCCAAGCTCTGAGCCTAAACGTGCTCGGAAGAAACGTGTGGAGCAGCCACGTAATCCTCGCTTCAATGACAATGAAAACACAGCTCTTGTCACTGGGATTCTGGAGCACTACGATAGTCTGTTTGGCCATTTAGTATGTAAGTCTACCTTTGCATTTATTATTCAAATATATGTTATCATAGGTCATGTGAGGTGTCATAATATGCAAATATGGGTCCATAATGTCTAGCAATTTAACTTTTGTTGTAAACACATATTTTAATCATGCTTTACAACGACAAGAACACTCAGTTGTTCAATTTGTGCAAACTTCATACAATATTAATGCAAGCTTCATTACATGTCTATGTTTACAAGTGAATGCTCATGGGCTACACATATTACACCTAAACAAGCATGTTTGTTATCTCTTGGAACAGCTAGCATTGTAGGAAATGGTTCGTTGTATTAGTAAGAATTAACGTCATATATTTTTTATGTATTTCAAGCGCGGACAAGTTCAGCATCCAAAACAGAAAAGTGGAGACAAATACTACTTGGTGTGAATGCGTGTGGGAATCGTGTCAGGGACCGGAATAATTGTCGCAAGAGATTTGACGATATTAAGGCAAAATGAAAAAGAAAAATACAACAACAACGCTTGCATGCTTCTGGCACTGGAGGTGGCCCACTAGCACAACGTCTCATCTTAACTCCATTGGAGGAGCAGCTTCAGGAAAAATTACTTCCCGTCGTCGTTGAGGGTTTGGCCGGTGACAGAGATATTGGAATTTATTCGTCAGAATTTCCACCAGGTGAGAAATGTTACTGTACTAGGCGTGTCGTAGGTTACAGTTATTTTCTATATTTCCGCTGCTATTTATACTTTGTTCCCAATAGAAGCATATCTACATCTACTGTATATATGTATATATGTCTCTCTCTATATATATATATATATATATATATCTATCAATATATATTTATATTTCGTTGTCCTACTACAATCACTAAATAATATATAACGTGGCACTGCGTGCTCATTTGCATGTCATCTCCCACAATCCTTTGCTGCAGTGGAAGCAATTTATGCTGGCCGAATATGGGGAAAACAGGGTTGCACACATGTCTAAGACATGCAAATGAGCAAACATTAATATGTACTGTTGCAGTACATACATATATATAATAGTAATTTATATGTAATTTATTTAACACCTAGAAACACGACATTACTGCCTCTTCAAATCATGCATCGAAGATATTGCATGCAACGGCCAACAAACATCACTTGCACTAACACATTTGCTTTTGTTTAGAAAAGGGTCCTTTTTTGCTTCATCTCATATACAGAGAGCATAATGAGGCACACGTTGCATATGTTATGTAATTGTGTTCATAGGTAGCACACTTCAGACTACTATTTAGCTCATCTACCATTGTGTTCAAGCAGCTGCAATTAATATGTCATCACAGCATACACGTGAACTCAGGGGGTGGGGTTGTGCACACAGCCAAATAACAGGGTCATGTTAGGGTCAACTTTGTTGACACCATTTTCTGCTGCTTGAATTAATTGAAAGGTCAGGGTGATTTTAGTTTTTGGGGGAGGGACTACAGTTCTTAAAACCTGACAAGCTAAACAGAAGTTAATCACAGTCATTTGAAATGGTAACTCTATGTTCAAATTCACCCACCAATCCATTATGTATCAAACCGTACGTTACACATTCGTTCACTCAGATCTATTGTTCAACTTATATCAACACCAAATTATCACACCAGTAGCAACTGTGAGCGACACACTGTATGTGTTGTGTTGTTGAGTGGCAGCCACATTCAGGCCTGCAACAGCTTCTATTAATGTAGCACACATATCCTGTAACAAAAACAATAACTTTTTCAATATTACCTACTTAATGATAAGCATTGTCAACGTTGATCTCATGATAGTGATGTACATTATTATTGTGATATCACTGCACAACATATGCAGGGTATGTCCAATATTCATAATATTTTGCTAACGCATTAATGCATAAACATTGTATGTTGTATGTTAGTGAACTAAAAAGTCCAAAGTACACTGGCATGTACATTGTTATTAAAACGAATAATGTTCAGTTTGCCACACACATTTTCAGTTCATGAAGTGATGCTGTTAGTTAGCCATAAATACTCAAGATACACTAACTCAATGTTCATTATGTACACATGTCCATTAACAACTGATGTTATTGTTCTATATAGTTGCTCCTGGAGGACATGTGTCACCTGAGACTGAACAAGTGTCTTCACCGGGGTCATGCAGCTCATCGCACCTGGAAGATAGGTGTATGAGGTGCAGGACAAATAATATGTTCATTTCTATATGTTATGTTGTCATGTTAATTAATTGTTTTTGACATGTTATTTAAATTGGATCACTTAGTGTCATTGAAAAAGAACTTTTTTAAGATAACATGTATTGTGTTTCTGATGTAAAGTATCATGTAGGAGTTGTGAGGTTTGAACAACCTTTCATTCATTCTTATTTCACACTGAGTCGAAACATAATTCTTAAGTCAAGGTACATTTTAATGTGATGTCATAAAACGTATGGAAACATGTTAGGTGTTTCTTGTTATCACAGTGTATAATTACATCGTAAAACAGCAGACATTAGCATGCCATTTCATCATGTGTTCATTTATTTTTAGAACATGATGATGCCAAAGACACAGAAATGCAATCAAGTGACCATGAAGAGGTTTCTATTAAAAGAGTAACACAGGCCATTCCTCCAGCAAGTAACACATACGCAGCAATAGCAGCTTCTGAAGAAAAAATTGTTGAAGCAGAAAATCGTCGCCATTCAGATCTGATGTCAGTGCACGAAAGGATGATATCACTGCAGGAAGAAACAATATCACAATTGTCACATCTCCACAGAGTCTTCATTGAAGTTCCTAAACAGATACAAAAATTAAACACGACATTAGAAGCAGTAGTTGTTCGGCTAACCCAAGCTAATCACTTGAGAATGACTACAACAGCACATCATTTCAACTTTAACCCATCAGAGGAAGGATCATTAAATGCTGCTACTTTTTCACCCCATGCATCTGATCTTCATTCCCCAGGTCGGGATGTTACCGGTACAGTAGCTGAAAGTTCTGTGCATGTTCCTCTCAACATCCAACCGCTGCCATCTGTAGAAAATCTGGAGCTGACACCTACAAAGGAGGCACCAAAAAGAAAAATGCACAAGCAGTTACTACTGACCAGTTTTTGGAAACAAACTAAAAAACTTAAACATGAAACAGAGCAAGCATCAGTTGTGCACTGTGTACCAACTTGTTCACAAGTGTCACAGGCCACAAGCCCTGCCCGTGAAGTGTCACAGGCCACAAGCCCTGCCCGTGAAGTGTCACAGGCCACAAGCCCTGCCTGTGAAGTGTCACAGGCCACAAGCCCTGCCCGTGAAGTGTAACAGGCCACAAGTCCTGCCTGTGAAGTGCCACAGGCCACAAGCCCTGCCTGTGAAGTGTCACAGGCCACAAGCCCTGCCTGTGAAGTGTCACAGGCCACAAGCCCTGCCCGTGAAGTGTAACAGGCCACAAGTCCTGCCTGTGAAGTGCCACAGGCCAGTCAAACTGGCTCTGTTTTGCTTAAAGTTGTAGCCAAACGGAAAAAAAACCCAACAGACAACAAGCAGGCCTGTGACTCGGTCTCAAAAGGAAAAAAAAGAATAAATGTTATAATTAAGTAAATCTGTATTTGGCCTTGTTTTGTTGACTTGAGATTATCTAATGAATATTGTATGTATGATCAAGACCTGTTGTTTCCAAACATTCAAGTATGTCCTTGTACACGTGAAGGTTTTGAAATGTTCACAGTCCGAATGAATGCATAATGTAATTAATATTTATGTATTAATCATCTGTTCAGTAATGGTCCAACATTACACACTTGCAATGTTTTGAGAAGCTGACATTCACTTAGCTGCAAAAGATTGTATTTGGGTGTGTTTGGTAGGTAATTTAGGTAATCATTGCATGTTAATAGTATTCACATGCAAGTTAAAATAAATATATATTTAACTGCTAACATTGTACATTTCAGTTTTGTGCAGGATGAACTGTCAAATATTACTTACCTTCACCTTCCTTGAAGCTTCTTAATGTTGGCCTTTCATCATGTATGAGTACTGGTTTCAATAACATATCTGTGAATGTGTATTAATATATATGTAGTATCTATGGATATATGTACACACAGTGTATAACTAATATATATATATATATTAATGTTTTAAACATGTAAATTTGTCTAGAGGTTTTTTATCAAAAGATATATATGATGCTTCCTTGTGAAAACACAGTATTGAAAGAAAACAGGCCTTATGTTAGTGAAATATACATGATCTGACCCTTTAACAATATGGGCCTATTATTATGAAGCACATAATTAACTCACCTTGATCACCATTTAAATAGGTTTCATACAAGGCCTACTTACTGCCATCAATATGTTCAGTGTAGAACTGGATTAAATAGATATATTATAGGTTGTAACACTACAGGCCTTGTAAACTCACAAAAGGCCTTGTTTGATGTTAACTCCAAATTGGACACAGCTGACTCTAATAGGCCCTCAAACATACTTACCCTGTAATGTTTAAACCTTTAAATAAGTCTGACCAATATAACAATCCCTGTTTACATATAAGGCCTTAAATACCTTAACATACACACACACACACACACACACACACACACACACACACACACACACACACACACACATATATATATATATATATATATATATATATATATATATTTCATTGTTGGTTTTTGAGACATATATATATATTTTAAAATATACATATGTATATGTCTGTCTCACACAGTTTGACTATGTGTGTATATCTAGATATATATATATATATATATATATATATATATATATATATATATATATATATATATATATATATATATATATATATATATATATATATATATATATATATATATATATATATATATATATATATATCTCTAGATATACACACATAGTCAAACTGTGTGAGACAGACAGGGAGTTAACCAGACAGAAATATACACACAGTGAAATGTTGAAAAAAAGACAGAGAAAAACATTAGCAGGTGTGTGTTTATCTCATTATATGTCACTGTTGGCAGTTTTTTCATAATGCCAACACTGTAGAATTTCTCAACCACATTGTTTTTAATTAAAATCCTAAACTTGTTTTGAGAATGTAGATTACGTTAAAAACAATGTAACTTTCACAGTGAAAAGGCAATCTTAACCAAAAAATGTGTGCCAATTATTTCTACACATTCAAATTGGTGGTTTAAAAAAGGAGTGAAACATGGAACTTGAAGTCTGACCTTGACAAAAAACCCACAAAAGATAACATTTAAATAGTTTCACATTCAGAAGAAAAAACCTACAACTCAAGTTTCATACACAGAGAAGCAGCAATGGCACAGAATACAACATTGAACACCCATCCGCATAAATCTTATAAAATAATGATCGCAGAGGCTATCATATCAACTGAACAACACAAAGCCAACGTGGGGCAGATCTATGACTTGATCAGAAGTAAATATCCATATTACCAAGACCCGTGCCACGCTGGAAATTTTAAATCATCTGTACGATTCACTTTATCAACAAATAAATGTTTTGAACGTGTCCAGGATAACCTACATGAAAGGTATGGATTTTGGCAGATTGCACCACAATTTAAAATTACCATGGAACATGGCACATATGTTCTGATAAGTAGCATATTTATTCCTAATACCAATAGCAATGGATCCGCTACTACTGTTCCATCTGAATCGATACCTGCTGCAATATCTGCACCCTCCATTCCTGAAGCACAGATGCAATATGAACATAACTACAATGATGTTTTTCCAAACCTTTTTGGTCAAAACACATTAGAATGGCAAAACCAAGAACTGTACGTACCGCCGGACGTATTGTTTGAAGAAGGCAGTGGCGATTCCTATGAGCGCCTCATGGAGATGTGTGTCCTACAGGATTCAACGGTTGCATCAACCATGGATGAAAATGCATTGTCTTTCTGGAGCGACCAGTTGCAGCCTAACGAAGTGTTACTTCTACAAGAATGGTAAATATAATAATTGTTATGCGTTGACTCACCGTTAAAAGTTTAATTTTTTTTCTATTCACCATGTTTACGCTAAATGCGTGGATACAGCGTAACATTGCAGACAGCATAACATGTAGCGTTCCCAAACACATTGTTTCCTATTACAATATACTACAACCAGAAACATTACTACACATTGGTAACGGAATAAATATACCTAGTTTCCTATCTCTTAAAAAATATCATTGCAACATGTTACCATAACTTTAACACACACCTATTTTTTTTTTCATGCAACATCTAACAAAAGAGGGTCGGCCACATATGACGTGGGACACTTGTCATGTGCCAAGGTGTCCTTAAAAAGGATTACGGGTGTAAGCCCCACCCCCAACCGACGTGCGCGCGTCAAAGCCTATTGGCTGTGTCCGTTTGTTATTGTTACGGTCACTGGACTGTGTCATGCACGCGCGTCTGTGTTTGTGGGCGTTCACAGTGCGGTAGCCCAATGTTATTTCAGTGGGAGGAGTGTTTGCGTGCACTTCACGCTGCCTTAACATGACGTCACACGTATTGTATTCGCTCATTGGGTGATCGCCCGTTGTTTCCGTCCACACACGTCCGTTTAAAAAGATTATAGAAGTACGTGTTTAGAACGAATGTATTTTCGCATCATTGGATTTGAAAGAAATATAATATGCTTAATGCTAGTAACAACATGTATTGAACGCACAACGTACACATTATTATGTATACTGCCAACGGAAAGATCATATCCATAGTTATGCCTGCTACGCAATTAACAAAAGGATACATAATGATGTGTACTTGTAACCTTGCAGTTCTAACATATAAGTGAATAACGCGTGGATATACACAATCATATAGAGATGTGTAACGCGTTGTCACGGCTACACATATATAAAGGTGCCATCTGTGACCATCATCTGTTTGCTGTATTTCAGAGATGTCGGGGAAGAATCAATGGGATCAATGTATGATTTCAGAAGAGTCAAACGTTATATGAGATGATTGTGAGGAGGAGCGACCGACTAATATACTACATATGCAACAATTTTTATAATGCTTGCAGCGCATATTAACAAACAATACAAAATGTGATCCGGTTATGCCTATATTTCATAACCACTTAATTAACATAATGATGTTGCTAAACAGTGCAGTTTGTAAATTTAATGTGTGTTCTTTATTTTGTAATAACATTATATGCCATGCTCTGTGTAATATATAACAACCATTGCCACTCTGCAAACACATTAGTGGAATATATTGTATAATGGAACGTATGACTGTAGAAATTATGTAAAGGAGACTTAAAACCAAGTAGCCATTTCATGTAAAAATTCTCATGTTATATGTTAAAATTGTTTTTGAGTGTGGCAAATAATTTTAATGCCAAGATGTAGTGCTCAACTATAATGCATCATGTTATGAATATTAGGTACAGATCATGTAAACATGTAAGTTTCTGTGTATATTTAATTTACCAAACTAACTATATTTTACTGTGTTAATTAAACGTTCAACACATACATAGTAAAGTGATTATGATGATATAAGCTACCATAATAAACCTGATGGTATCATTTGACGGTGTTATACATGCATCATACACAAATTCATACAGACACAAACAGTTGTCTTGAAAAGTGTGCGTATGCAAATGTGCACGTGATTGACGTTCATATGTTGAGAATACTTGTAAATGATCATCATAATATTTATGAACTGACGTGAATGACATTCCAACTATATTAACAACATTGTCATTGTGTGAAATGAATTATGCAAAATTACTAATAAATTAGTGAAATATTTTGCTTTGTGTTAACAGTTTGACACTTGTTACATGTTGGTCACATCAACACACATGTGTGACTTATACATACACATGTGACAATGTAAAACTAATCTTTACAAATAATTGATACCATTACTAATCACATACATTGCAACATATAAGATGTACAAAGCATTGATGTGATTACAGGCATTTATGCATGGAGTGTTATGATCACTCATGTGCATCCGTCATTAATCACCACCCCTAAGGAAAAAACTAGCAGCATTTATCCCCTTCTCTCCACCCACCCCTATATTAGATTAATGGAAATTGTAAGGGAACATACATTAAATGTGATGTCATGTCACTAATCATTTTCAAATACAGTGCACATGAAACCTCAATAGTAGCTAAACGCATGTACATGATACAGAAACTAGATGTATGTAAGATTTGAAGTTGACAACTATGTTGGGTTTATACATCCTATAATTATACGTATATAGAGGTAGGCACATGTTATGACAGATGTCATTTCATATACATACCATGATCAGTCATAGAGGAGATATACCTATAAAAAAATGGAACAATATACACTGGCGACACACTTTATTCGAGCTCGGCTAGTCCCACGAATTCGGGTATACCCGGGTGTATTGAGGTTTGTGACTGTTTTCTGCCCGAGTGCATTGAGGTATTTTCCAGGCAGGGATTGAAGCATTTTATTCCCGCTGGCTGCAATACTGCACAGTATATATATATATACTGCATTACAATTCATGAATTTATGCCATCTGGTAGACACGCGAAGCATTGCAGCCTATTAAATCCTAATCATTATCATTTAACAGATCAGCCGCCCATCAGCCAGGCATGAACCCAGGCTGGGAAGGCAAACGCAACGGGGCTTGTCAGAGGTGAGGAGTGGCGCATTCCAGGTATCTGCCAGGTACATACTGGGTATTTGCTCGAATAAAGTGTGTCGGTGCAGTATAAATTGCAAACATTGACATGACATCTTCATTAACGTAAGCAACACACCAAAGTGTCTATTTGGTGTTACATATGAAACACCATGTATATTTTGTCACATAAAATATGAAAAGCAGCCTGGTGTACACATCATATTGATGCGCATGTTACAGTGTAACAATAACATTGTATGTAACCATACTGCAAGAATGAATGACTATGGCCATACTATGTGTATTGTGTTTGCATAATCAACAACACAATGATAAGAAATTACTCATTTGTTACACCTGTTGTATTCACATACACACAACTATTTTAAATTCGAAGAAGGATTATATAACCTGTGCAAGAATAACATACCGGTGCCACATGCCTTTGTCCACACAGCAGAGAAGAGAAAGGTGTGCAACCCATATTCATCTGTGTCCTAACAGAAGGTTATGTTAAAAAATGTAGTGTTAATATAACATAATTAATAGATAAAAGTAGTACTAGGAACATATATGTATTTACTTACAAGAAAAAAAAGTATTTATGACATTCTGACGTGTCTCGGCACCACTGGCTGTTTGTTCATTTTCAGCTGGTACATTGGTGGGATGCTCCTCTACCAAAGCCTCACCTATGTCTGCGTGTACTTTATGTCTGAGTGCCACATTGTGCAAAATGCAACAGGCAATTATAATATCAGACACTTTTTGTGGCTTATATTGAAGAGCCCCACCAGTTCTGTCGAGACACCTAAATCTTGTTTTGAGAAGGCCAAATGTCCTCTCTATAACGGATCGCGTAGATATATGGGCAGCATTGTACCTCTCCTCTGCTTCAGTTTGAGGGTTTAGCACCGGGGTCAACAGCCACGGCCTAATTCCGTATCCTGAGTCACCTATAATCAATGGAGCACACATAAGGTAACATTAGTGATAACATTCTAAAATAAAATCATTCCTAAACAAAAAAGAGGTTTGTGTTACAACATCCAAATATGTACTCACCCAGCAGCCAACCAGGTCCAAAATGGCCTTCTTCGAAACCATGGAAGACTGATGAGTTCCTCAGGATAGAGGAATCGTGACTGGAACCAGGAAATTTGGCTACCACATGCATTATCTTCATCGTGGCATCGCATACCACCTGTACATTCAGGGAATGGTAGTGCTTACGGTTGCGGTAAGCATGCTCACTCTGACTAGGCGGAATCAAAGCAACATGGGTGCAATCGATTGTACCCAGCACACATGGTATTCCTGCTATGGTATAAAAGCCATTCCTGACTTCCAGCCACTCTGTGTGCTCTGTAGGAAAATGAATATAATTCCTAGCGCGTCTATTGAGTGCATAGAGAAACTGGGTAAAGGCCCGCGAGAATGTAGATTGCGAGACCCCGCCCACTATGCCCACAGTTGTCTGGAATGACGCGGAAGCAAGATAATGTAATGAGCACAGCATTTTAACAAGCCCAGGGACTGCACGACCTCTGGCTGTCAAAAAATCTAAATCTCCCCTTATCTCTTCATAAAAAGATAAGATTGCTGCTGAACTCAAACGATAGCGACTTACTATCTCCTCCTCACTCATCCCATCTAACAGGGTTCTCTCCCTGTACACACGCGGACAAGCCACAACTTCTCTCCTCTGTCTTCTCCTCTGATCTCCTGTCCCTCTCCCTGTCCCTCTCCCTGTCCCTGTCGTGTCCGCGTGCCTGTCCCTGTCACTGTCCCTGGCTCTGTCCCTCCCTTGCCCTATGTCATTCTCTTCATCAGCAAGCCACTCGTGCAAAAGAATGTTACGACGTCTCCTAAACAAGCGCAACATTTTGAAATCTGTAGCAGTGAATGAGCAGGTAATGGCCGTCCTTTAAATAGCTACACTGGCGACACACTTTATTCGAGCTCGGCTAGTCCCACGAATTCGGGTATACCCGGGTGTATTGAGGTTTGTGACTGTTTTCTGCCCGAGTGCATTGAGTTATTTTCCGGCAGGGATTGAAGCATTTTATTCCCGTTGGCTGCAATACTGCACAGTACATATATATATACTGCATTACAATTCATGAATTTATGCCATCTGGTAGACACGCGAAGCATTGCAGCCTATTAAATCCTAATCATTATCATTTAACAGATCAGCCGCCCATCAGCCAGGCATGAACCCAGGCTGGGAAAGCAAATGCAACGGGGCTTGTCAGAGGTGAGGAGCGGCGCATTCCAGGTATCTGCCAGGTACATACCGGGTATTTGCTCGAATAAAGTGTGTCGGTGCAGTATGTGATGATGTCAGGTGAGTTTGTAAAAGCAAGGTGTTACATTAACATATTAAAGTACTTGGCACCCAAGCTATATCCATTTGATCTAAGAAGTATTATTTCTGTGTATTCAGCAGCCAATCCTGATATTTCACAATGATGTAACGTGAAGCTTTGTACAAGCATTCATTGTAAATGATTAGTGTAATGTGTAATGCATGTACCACTTCTGAACGCAACACTCAGTCATGTAATTATGATAAAACCATGAGATTGACGTAGAAAACGTTTGCTGCAACATGTCTAATTTGCCATGCTAGTGTCACATGTTCACAACAATTAATTCTCTTGTGCATATGCATACATTTATGGCATCAGGATAGTTGCTATTGAATCAGTTTGAAACGTGTAACAATGAGTAACTATTGTAGATGTGTGTATAAGTTAGCATGAATTGCTTGTAATGCAACGTTTACAATGTAAACATGCAATGTGATTGACTGTCCAATAGCGGACGTCATAAAAAAAGGGAGGACACAAACTACATGTTAACATGAGAAGAAAGATGTACATGAACGTTTGATGATGCGTTACACATTACAAGCATTGTCTAATGTAAAGCAACATGAATATACAGTGGATGTGTTAGATGTGTGACATGGGTAACATCATATAATAAATTGTCGCACAGGTCAGTAACATGTATGATATGATGTGATGTTCTCCTTTAAGAGTTGAGTATAGGTTTTTCCCTTGACACATCATCACATGATGAGTAATGTGACATGCAAATGATGAAAACATATAAAAGTACAATGTTATGCAAATAATAAACGTCAGGTGTGACACAATGCAGTGAATGCCCCCCACACTGTAATGCTAAACACATTTGTATTGTGAGTAATAGAACGTAAACAGTACTATAATGTTATACGTCCCCGCTCCATTGACTCCATTGATGTACAGAAGAGTTTTTTTTTCTAAGTGCCGTTCTGGCAACCTTAGCGATCGTTCTCCCCTCCAACTTGCCAACTTTAGTTGGCGGGACAAATTGGCCATGAAGTCTCAATTTCTTAGTGCCGATCAGCCCTGATAAGCTGATTTTGCTACTTGAATACAGCCGAATTAAAAAAGTGGCGATAAGTGCCGAAAACCGGCTTATCGGCAGGCGACTGGCCATAACAAAATTATCGGATACGAAAACTGGCGAAATCAAGCAATTATCGGCGCTTACTGAATCTCAAACCCAATTTTGGCGGGAAAATGGCGAAAAAACCCTTATCAACGCTTACTGCATGAGGCCCTATATCCTAATAGACCAACAAATTAGCGATAATATTTCCTCAGCGGTAATTGCCCCCTCTGCTTGGTCAGACCACTCTACGCTTATAACCAAATTGGCTGGCCTCACTTCCAAAAATAAAACAAGGTCGTGGTCCTTGAATGAATCCCTACTACTGAACCTACAAAATCTCCAACTAATAGAAAAAGAACTGGCCCAATATTTTGAATTGAACAATACCCCAGAGGTTTCCTCTTTTACTCTTTGGGAGGCCCACAAATCAGTGATAAGAGGCAAATTGATTGCCCTGGCTTCTCAGAAAAAAAAAGAAAAAACAAAACAAATTGAAACACTAACACAAAAACTATCAGAACTAGAAGTTATTCACAAATCAAACCCATCTCGGAAAAATTACAGGCAGATAATCTCAGTGAGGGGAGAACTAAACCTCTTGTTAGTGTCAAACGCAGAAAGAGCTATACGATGGACCCAACAGAAATACTATGAAAAAAGTAACAAAGCAGATAGAATGCTGGCACGCAAATTAAAGCAAAAACAAGCTAAAGCTAAAATTCATAACATCCACACTAAAAATGGCTCAGTATCCCACAATCCCAAAATTATAAGCGACGCATTTAAGGACTATTACACATCCCTATACAACCTACCAGGCCCAATGGGAGACTCGGCTAAAAACAAAAGAGCAATAAAGATTCGAAATTACCTAGCAGAATGCCAACTCCCCACTCTAGATCCGAACGATATCATAAACCTCGAAAAAACTATAGAGCCCCTGGAAATTATGGATGCCATAAAATCCCTGAAAATTGGGAAGGCCCCTGGTCCGGATGGATTTTCTAATCTTTATTACAAGAAATATTCCACAATGCTCCTCCCATTTCTAACCAAAGTATTTAATGATATGCTACTAGGCCTTCCCCCTCCTAGGGATATACTCCGCGCTACCATAGTGGTAATCCCAAAAGAGGGGAAAGATCCTCTGCTGTGCTCTAGCTACAGACCTATCTCATTGTTAAATACTGATCAAAAACTATATGCAAAGATCTTAGCCAACAGATTAAATAATATCCTCCCTAAACTGGTTCATCCGGACCAGGTGGGGTTCGTCCTGGGCAGACAAGCCCTTGACAACACTAGGAGGACAGTGAATCTAATACACGTAGCACAAAACACAAAGTGCCCATCTCTATTACTCTCATTAGACGCAGAAAAAGCGTTCGATCGATTAGACTGGCAGTTTATGTCAGCTACGCTTTAGCAGATGGGATTCACAGCTAAAATACTAAATAGCATAAACACACTATACTCCATACCAACGGCCACGGTGAGGACGAACAACTCCTTATCTGATCCCTTTTCAATATCAAATGGAACTAGACAGGGTTGTCCGCTCTCACCTCTGTTGTTTGCCTTAGCCATAGAACCATTAGCATGCTGGATAAGGATGAACCCAATATTGCGGGTATCCCTGTTGGTCAGGAAGAATTCAAAATAGCTCTTTTTGCGGACGATATATAGTATTGACGCTTTCAAAACCTCGTACATCCCTCCCTAACCTTTTTCACGACCTATCAGAATTCGGCTCCCTCTCAGGTTATAAAATTAATCATTCTAAATCCATGGCTCTTAGCTTAAATCTCCCTAAAGAATTAGTAAAATTACTCTAACTAAATTTCGACTTTAAATGGAATTCGAACCATATCAAATATCTAGGGGTCCAATTAACAAAAGATAACTTGACTTTATACAGCGCAAATTTTAAACCCTTTTTCGATCAGATAGCTAAGGATTTAACCACTTGGAATCCATATATAATATCCTGGTTTGGGAGAATAACTACTATTAAAATGAATATTTTACCCAGACTCCTCTATATCTTCCAAACTCTCCCGGTTAAAATCTGTCAGAAAGACCTAAATAATGTACAGAAGAAAATTTTGAAGTTTGTCTGGAAAAATAGGCGACCCAGAGTTCGTAAAGATATTCTTTATAAATCCAAAGCAGAATTAGGCTTGGCTCTCCCGAACTTACAAAACTACTATAGATCCGCACAGCTAGGGCAACTAATCAGCTGGCATTCAAACCCAACCGAGAGGAGGTGGGTCGAGATAGAGGACCTGATCTGTTCCCCATGTAAAATAGAAAATCTTCTCTGGCTCAACAAAAAGTCTAGACCACCTGAGACCTACAAGAACCCGGTGATATCCTTTGCCTGTAATATCTGGGACTCCCTCAAAACCAAGTTCCAATTAACCGGTACCCCCTCCCTTATGCAACCACTATTCTCTGACCCCTCCCTTCCTTTTTACACAGGAAACCCGCACTCCAATGCCTGGATTCAAAAAAGACCCACAAGAGTCAAAGATAACCTCACTCAAGGGAAAGCCCCTCCATTCGCTTTGTTACAAACGAATTATGATATCCCCTCCTCCGAATTCTTCAGATTTCTTCAGGTTAGGCACTATATCCAATCAATTTACAAGCCAAATCAACCCCATGCTTTAACTTTGTATGAGGACTGGTGTCTACACCAACCCCACACAAAGGGCATCATCTCCAGAATATATCACAATTTATCCTCTATCAAGAACAACCAAACCCCTGATAACTATATGGTATCCTGGGAAAAGGATCTTAACGTCTGTATAGATCTCGATACCTGGACAGACATCTCGGAAGCTGCTTCCAAAAATTCATCATGTGTTGTAATTAAGGAGAATATTTACAAGTTAATATTTAGATGATATATGACTCCTGCCAGGTTGCACTCTTTTCTCCCAGGCGTTTCCCCTCTGTGCTGGCGTGGATGTGGTGAAGTGGGGAATATACTGCACATATTCTGGTCATGCCCCAAAATCCAACAAACATGGACGGAAGTGTTCACCTTAATACACAAGATACTAGAAATCTCTGTCCCACACGACCCAGTATATATATTACTAGGAAAACCAATGGCAAATATCTCCAAAAAAAAAGCTAGAGTAATACACTGGTGACACACTTTATTCGAGCTTGGCTAGTACCACGAATTCGGGTATACCCGGGTGTATTGAGGTTTGTGACTGTTTTCTGCCCGAGTGCATTGAGTTATTTTCCAAGCAGGGATTGAAGCATTTTATTCCCGCTGGCTGCAATACTGCACAGTATATACATATATACTGTATTACAATTCATGAATTTATGCCATCTGGTAGACACGCGAAGCATTGCAGCCTATTAAATCCTAATCATTATCATTTAACAGATCAGCCGCCTGTCAGCCAGGCATGAACCCAGGCTGGGAAGGCAAACGCAACGGGGCTTGTTATAGGTGAGGAGTGGCGCATTCCAGGTATCTGCCAGGTACATACCGGGTATTTGCTCGAATAAAGTGTGTCGGTGCAGTATCCCAAATCTTAAACGCTACACGGTGTACAATTGCCAAAAATTGGAAACAACCGGCCCCCCCATCCTTAAATCAAATAAATAACAAAATCTGGCATATAGTCTATATGGAAAAACTCTCAGCCTATCTGAACAGCTCTACCTCGCAATTCTCTGATATTTGGGGTCCTTGGTTCCGCCATGCAGGTATATCCCCATATATAGATTAGAATACTTTGAACAGAGTGATACATGTGGTATTTAATTTGTTGAATACAGTGCGATATTGGTACAAATGCTACCCCTTCCCCCCCTCCCTGATCTCCATCTCCCTCTTCTCTATTGTTCCACAGCCAGTTTATTTGTATTACTGTATCCCCCTTTTCTTTTTTGTAATATGCTGTGTTTACCTTATTTTGTATGTTTGAAAATGTTCAATAAAAATGTAAGTAACAAATTATGCATATGCAAATTACAATTAGTTCATGTGAACAGGTGACAATAACATGCCAAATTACACATGTTTCAACGTAGTTTCTCAACGTCAATATCATGGTTGTATCCTAAATAGATGACTGAGTGTTGCGTTCTGAGTGTTGCGTGTTGCGTTCATTACACATTCCAGAAATACTTGCCAATAAATGGTTGTACAAAGCTTAATGTTACATCATTCTCAAATATCATGATTGCCTGGTGAACACACATAAATAATCCTTTTAATTGGTACTGGATACACGTTGGGAGGGAACAACTTGGATATGTTAATGTAACACCTTGCACTTCATCAAGTCACCTGACATCATCACATAGGTATTTAAAGGAGGGTAATTACCTGCACATTCACAGCTACAGACCTGAAAATGTTGCAAATGTTTATGAGACGGAGGAAGATTCTACTGGACGAGAGGCTTGCTGATGGAGAGGATGTCACAGGCCAAGGAAGGGAGAGGGACAGAGGCAGGGACAGTGGCAGGGACAGTGACAGGGACAGGCACGCGGACAGGAGAGGGAGAGGTCGAGGGAGAGGGCAAGGAAATGAGAGGAGAAGAAAGAGGAGAGAAGTTGTGCCTCATCCTCATTTGTACAGGGAGAGAACCATGTTCGATGGGATGAGTGAGGAGGAGATTCTAAGTCGCTATCGTTTGAGTTCAGCAGCAATCTTAGCTCTTTATGAAGAGATACGGGGAGATTTAGATTTTGTGACAGCCAGAGGTCGTGCAGTCCCTGGGCTTGTTAAAATGCTGTGCTCATTACATTATCTTGCTTCCGCGTCATTCCAGACAACTGTGGGCATAGTGGGCGGGGTCTCGCCTTTACCCAGTTTCTATCTGCACTGAATAGACGTGCTAGGAATTATATTAATTTTCCTACAGAGTACACAGAGTGGATGGAAGTCAGGAATGGCTTTTATACCATAGCCGGGATACCATGTGTGATGGGTGCAATAGATTGCACCATGTTGCTTTGATCCCGCCTAGTCAGAGTGAGCATGCTTACTGCAACCGTAAGCACTACCATTCCCTGAATGTACAGGTGGTATGCGATGCCACGATAAAGATTATGCATGTGGTTGCCAAATTCCCTGGTTCCAGTCACGATTCCTCTATCCTGAGAAACTCATCAGTCTTCAATGCTTTCGAAGAATGCTATTTTGGACCTGGTTGGCTGGTGGGTGAGTACATATTATGATGTGTTAACAAACAACTCTGGTTTTTATATGAACTGTTCAATGTAATAATGTTAACACAAATTGTTTCATTTTTTGGCATGATCGATTATAGGTGACTCAGGATACGGAATTAGGCCGTGGTTGTTGACCCCGGTGGCAAACCCTCAATGTGAAGCAGAGGAGAGGTACAATGTTGCCCATATATCTACCCGATCCATCATAGAGAGGACATTTGGGCTTCTGAAAACACGATTTCGGTGTTTAGATAGAACAGGGGGGGCATTGCAATATAAGCCTGCTAAAGTGTCATATATTTTCATTGCATGTTGCATTTTGCACAATCTGCCTCCACAATAATGTACAAACCGACATGGAGGAGGAGCATCCCTTAAATTTACCAGCTGACACTGAGCAAACAGCCGGTGGTGTGGAGACACGTCGGAATGTCATAAACACCTATTTTTCATGTAAGCAAATAGATATATGTTCATAGAACTACATAGATGTATTAATTCATTGTAATGATAAATACATTTGTACAAATACCATTCACTTAGGAAACAGATGAATACTGTATGGTGTGCATACCTTTCTCTTCTCTGCTGTGTGGACAATTGCATGTGGCACCGGTATGTCATTCATCAACAGGTTGTATTATACTTCTTACCACTAAAAGGTGTTGTGTGTACGTGAAGAAATAATGTGTACTACATCTATATTTTATGTACATGCTATTTTTGGTTATGCATACACAAACAACCTAATATGTCGATAGTCAATAGCTTGTGCAGTATGGTTACATACAATGTTTCTTTTGCAGTGTGACATGTGTCACAATGTTGTGTACACTATTGTGTATTTAAGATCATATTTGAAGTATTATAGATTTTGTTTCATATCACATACAAAATTGGCACTTACCTTAATGAACATGTCATGACAATGATTTATATTCATTCATGTTTTCTTTTTCAAGGTATATCACTCCAATTTCTGCTCATGTATGTATTTCAATTCATATCTGTCATAAGATGTGCAAACCTCGATACAGGAATAGTTACAGGATGTATAAACAGAACGTAATGAAAAAGATGTGACAATAGAAACATGTCGTTTCTGTATTGTGTCCGTGCGTTTATCTACACTTGGTGGTTATTGTGCTGTGTGTTTTCTTATCATTACGTACATTACATAACATGTCATTTTGGCAACGTTACAACATCCATTCATGGAATATAGGGGTGGGAGGAGAGAAAGGGATAAACCCTGCTCAGCTAGTGATTATGGTAGGAGAACATCTATTCATTCACATGAGCGATGTTAACACTCAATGCATGTTTGTATGAAAAGACCCTAATGTGTTAAACATCATTAACATTGCAATGTATGTGATTAGTTCTTCTCTCATTTCATCTTCATGTTCATTACTACATTGTCACATGTGTATGTATAAGTCAAATATGTGTGTTGATTTGATGTTCATCTAACATTTGTCAAAATGTTAACACCATTCCAAAGTATAGTTTTTGGAATTCTCTACTTTTTCTAAATCATTCAACACAATGACAATGTAGTTATTAACATTTTTATTTCATTCACATTACTTATTCAAAATGATCATGATCCTTTATAACTACTGTCAACATATGATCATAAATGAAGTATACATTTACATACGCACACATTTAAGCAACTTACTGTGTGTGTGTGTGTGTGTGTGTGTGTGTTGTCGTTTTGGTGTGATGCATGTATTTCTACCAGAAATAATATAAACCAACATAATAATGTTGCTGTGACAGGGTAAATAAAAGCCACCAGCTATATAGACCTATGTCTAGTCTGCAGTGCAGCAGTGACTAGGTTAACTTCAGCTGGGAACCTCAGGACAATTAGTTGGATCCCAGCTGCCTAATCAAGGTGTGTTAAAACCCCAGGCTGTAGACACATGGGGCTGACTGTTCAGGACTGATAGAAGGTCTGTCTGTTGTATGCTATCTGAAACAGGAAAATCCCCTGAAACTCTGGAGAGAGAACAACTTGATACAAGGTCTGTTAGCAAAGTACATGGTTTATGAACTACCTGTCTCCTGCATAGAAAAGAGTAGTTGCCTCATTTTTTACTCTGTCTGATAAAGAGAAACTGTTTTGTCTGCTGAAAAAAAATACATTTTTTTTTGTTTGCTTATGAAAAGCTATTTTTGTTTTGTGTGCTGTATAAATTAAGGCTAAATAAATAAGCCTATCCAAAGAACCTGCGTGTGGAGTTGCATTTACCCTGCAACATATGGTGTTAGAAGTCCTGGGATTTTCAAAAGACTCCTGCAGTTAAAGGGCCACACACAAACACACAAGAATGGAAGAAATTTTGAAAGAGTTTCTGTGCGACCAGACCAGACAGCAGGGACAGTTAATGCAGGAGCAGGCCCGGCTGCAAGCGGAGAGAGATGAAAGACTACAGGCAGCACAAAATGAGCGGATTGCCAAGCTGCTGACCCATTTCCAAGGGTCTGCCAGTCCAGAACTTGCAAACAGACCCCCGATACTCCTGAGGAAAATGGCGCCGAACGAGGATCCAGAGGCTGTTTTACTGACATTTGAAAGAGTTGCTGAAGCTCAGGGCTGGTCTACAGATTGCTGGGCAACTACTTTGGCCCTGCTCCTCATAGGAGAAGCCCAGGCCTCATATCAGGGTCTCCCAGCAGATCAGGCAATGGACTACCGACAAGTAAAAGCCGCCATACTGGATCGCTTAGGTCTGACCCCAGAGACCTACCGACAGCAGTTCCGGAACATGAAGTACACCGCTAAGATGAGACCCCGGGTCCTCGCTCAGCGGTTATTGGACTTGTGTACGCACTTGATACAACCCGAGGAGTGCACTAAGGAGGCAATTCTTGAGCAGGTGGTTTTGGAACAATTTCTGCAAATAATACCCCCTTCCGCACGCTCGTGGGTAAAATGCCACGCTGCTGAAACCCTAGCTTTGGCGGTCCGACTCGTCGAGAACTTCCTTGGGGCTGAGCAGCAGGCGAGTGTCCTGGACCCGACTCCACCAGCACTTGCGGATGCCCAAAGAGGGAGGTCAGATCAACTGGGAACCTACGGCCCGTCCATACGCAACCGCCAAGTCCAACGGAAGGAGCAGTCATTCCAGGAAGGACGGTGTCCAAATGCTTGTCCCCGCCGAGACCCTCTTCTCCTTCTGGATGTCGGCTCGTCGCAAAATGAGAGGAACTTCTGAGGACGTCGCCCACAGGACCCACCAGATGCCTGGTCTCCAGTATCCGGTCCAGCGGAGCGCTATCCACAGCCCCCTCCTGTGAGGGAAAACTCTCCATGTTCCGCCTGCGGAGAACAAGGCCACTGGTATGTGTACTGTCCACAGATGGATTGTTCATTCAGCAGGACCGTTGCCTCGGCCTTCACTGGAGAAAATTACAAGCCCTGGCTACTTCCAGCCCTGATTGGGGGAAAAACCATCCAGGCCCTTGTAGATTCGGGCTCTGGGAAAACTCTGGTCCTCCAGGAACTGTTACGCCAAACGTGTGTTCTTTTGACTCCCCATGGAGTATAGAATGTATACACGGAGATGTAAAACGCTATCCGACGGCCAAAATCCAGCTACAGGTAAAAGGTCAGGAGGCTTACCTCGAAGTAGGAGTCGCTCCTTGGCTCCCTGCCCTCGTTGTGCTCGGCCAGGACTGGCCTTTCTTTTCGGACCTAATGGCCCCAATCTTTCACGAGGATCCTCCTTCTAGGGCTCAGGAGAACCCTGGCAAACTGTTCCCCTTCTCGGCAGACCTTTTTCCCAGTAGACACCAGGTTCAAAAGACTCGGAAGCAAAGACGCTCTGACAAACAGGACTGGTTGCAGAAATCTGGGTCTAAAGGTGACCATTCTAGTAGTCAGAGGTCACAAGTGATGGCTGGGGATGGCCAGAGGGAGGGGAATATGGGCCCTGGAGTTTTACCAGACCTGTACCTCCCTGACTTTTGCCAGAAGCAAAGAGAAGACCCAGTCCTTGCTAGACAGTATGACAAGGTGGTGAAAATTGATGAGCAGATTTTAAATGCACAGGGGGTGATAGTATTCCCCCATTTTGAGCTATCAAATGATATCCTGTATAGGGTGAATAGGCAGACACAAACAGGGGAGGTCACCAGAATGATATTGGTTCCCAAGGCGAATGTTAAATCTGTGTTCACTCTAGCCCATACTGTCCCTTGGGGTGGTCACCTGGGCAGGGATAAAACATTGGACCGTATTTCATCCCGATTCTATTGGCCAGGGATGCATAGTAATATTGCTAAGATATGTGCGGCACGTCCGGTGTGCCAGCTAACTAGTCCAAAAGGACAAAAACCAGCCCCTTTGTTGGTGTCAGTTCCCTTTGAGAGGATTGGGGTAGACTTGATAGGACCTCTAGAACCTTCTGCGAAAGGACACAGGTTTATTCTTGTAATAGTTGATTATGCAACAAGATATCCTGAGGGGTTCCACCTGAGAACAGCAACGGCGAAGCAAGTAGCCAACAAGTTATTGGAACTGTTCTCACGGGTTGGACTTCCCCAGGTTATGTTGACAGACCAAGGTACAAATTTCATGGCTAAACTGATGCAGGATGTCTTAAAGTTACTAGAGGTCAAGACTGTTCGGACATCGGTCTACCATCCACAGACTGACGGATTGGTGGAAAGATTTAACTGAACTCTAAAAGGGATGCTGAGGAAGTTTGTAGATTCAGAGAAGAGAGCCTGGGATGAACTTCTCTCTTTTCTGCTGTTTGCAGTGCGGAAAGTTCCTCAGGCCTCCACGGGATTCTCTTCATTTGAATTGCTCTATGGCCGCCAACCCCGGGGTATCCTAAACCTCCTAAAGGAGTCCTGGGAGGAACAGCGGTCACCTTCTAAGAATACCCTGCAATATGTACTAGACTTTAGGAAGCGCCTAGATGTGGTCGGCCATTTTGCCAGGGAGAATCTTAAATCAGCCCAGGACAGTCAGGAGAGACATTACAATCAGAATGCTCGCATGAGAGTGTTTCACCCGGGAGACCAGGTGATGTTATTGTTACCCAGTTGCGAGAGTAAACTCCTGGCCAAATGGCAGGGCTCATTCGAAGTACTCCGCCGTACGGGTGATGTGGATTACAAGATCGCTCAACCAGGGTCCAGGAAGGGTAAACAAATTTATCATGTGAACTTGCTGAAACCCTGGAAGATGCAGCGGTCTCTATTCATCCACCCGGTGGAGGAGGAAACGGACTTGGTTCCTCATCCTCCACGGGAGAACATCGTGAGTGACGATAAAATCCCAATGGGTAAACAGTTGTCCTCTGAACAAAAAGGGGACTTGTTAGCAATAATTACACAATTCCATGATGTTTTTTCTGATTTACCAGGACAAATGAACTTAATTTCCCATGCGATCGAGACAGCACCTGGGGTAAAAGTACGTTCCCATCCTTATAGGTTGATTGCCTGAAAGTCGTAGGGCTCTGGTAGAGAAGGAGGTACAAGAAATGTTACACTTAGGAGTGATTGAGGAATCATGCAGTGAGTGGTGTAGTCCACTAGTTATGGCCCCTAAACCCGGTGGGAAGATAAGATTTTGTGTGGACCTCCGAAAGGTCAATGCGGTATCCAAGTTTGACGCATATCCGATGCCAAGGGTGGACGAATTAATTGACGCCCTTGGTAACGCGGAATATATATCCACGCTGGACTTGACAAAAGGATACTGGCAAATACCCATAGAGGAAAAGTCCAAATGCAAAACAGCCTTTGCCACTCCCATGGGATTATACCAGTTTGTGACAATGCCATTTGGACTGCATGGAGCCCAAGCCACATTTCAGAGACTCATGGATAAGGTACTGAGACCCCATAGGACTTATGCCGCAGCCTACCTAGATGACATTGTCATTTATAGTAAACACTGGCGGGCCCATCTAAATAAGCTGAAAGCGGTTCTCAAATCTCTAAGAGAGGCAGGGCTCACAGCCAACCCTAAGAAATGTGCCTTGGGTAAGGCGGAAACCAAATACTTAGGGTATGCAGTGGGAGGTGGAAAAGAAAGGCCACTAGCCGACAAGGTAGTTGCCCCGAAAGAAGTTCCGACCCCCCAAACAAAAATGCAGGTACGCTCTCTGCTGGGTTTAGCAGGGTACTACCGGCGGTTCATCCCCAACTATTCGGAAGTGGCAGCCCCTTTAACGGACCTCACAAAAAAGTGTGCCCCTACACAAGTGGTATGGTCAAGGGATTGTCAGAGAGCCTTTGAGGACATAAAAAGGTGTCTATCAGAGGGTCCCATCCTTAGAAGCCCGGACTTCAACAGCCCTTTTATAGTGCAAACAGATGCATCAGAGATAGGGCTAGGGGCAGTGTTGTCACAACAGTTTGAGGGAGTTGAACACCCTATCCTTTTCCTGAGTAGGAAATTGTTCCCGAGGGAAAAAAACTACTCAGTGATTGAGAAGCAGTGAATCGCAGTAAAGTGGGCAATCGAGGCTTTGAGGCATTACCTGGCAGGAGTCCATTTTACTTTGTTGACGGACCATGCTCCACTGAAGTGGTTAAATATTATGAAGGATTCCAATGCTAGATTGACTAGGTGGTTTATGGCCCTCTATCCCTTTTCATTTGAGATTCAGCATAGGCCGGGAAAAGAGAACACAAATTCTGACTTCATCCGTGCGTAGCCCCAGCCACACACTAACAGGGGAGAAATGTGACAGGGTAAATAAAAGCCACCAGCTATATGCCTGGCAGACCTATGTCTAGTCTGCAGTCCAGCAGTGACTAGGTTAACTTCAGCTGGGAACCTCAGGACAATTAGTTGGATCCCAGCTGCCTAATCAAGGTGTGTTAAAACCCCAGGCTGTAGACACATGGGGCTGACTGTTCAGGACTGATAGAAGGTCTGTCTGTTGTATGCTATCTGAAACAGGAAAATCCCCTGAAACTCTGGAGAGAGAACAGCTTGATACAAGGTCTGTTAGCAAAGTACATGGTTTATGAACGATCTGTCTCCTGCATAGAAAAGAGTAGTTGCCTTATTTTTACTCTGTCTGATAAAGAGAAACTGTTTTGTCTGCTGAAGAAAAATACATTTTTCTTATGTTTGCTGATGAAAAGCTATTTTTGTTTTGTGTGCTGTATAAATTAAGGCTAAATAAATAAGCCTTATCCAAAGAACCTGCGTGTGTAGTTGCATTTACCCTGCAACAGTTGCTTTTATCATCGGCCTCACTTAGCTATGTATATGTTGAACGTTTACTAATAACACTAAAATATAGTTACTCGTGTGAATTGAATGTACACACAAAAGTTCATGGTTTAATGATCTTTACCTAACATTCATTAGCTCATGCATGTTAGGTTACCACTACAACTTAGGTGATAATATAACATTCACACGACTAAACAGTTTCTATCACCTCACTATTGTTATTGTGTACGTTCAGATACAATGTCGACGAGTTGTTATGTACCATTTACATTCTTTGACAAGTCACACGTGAGATTATAATATATAGTAGATTAATGTGTTTGCTGAGTGATAATGTTGGTTGCATATATTGCATGGCAATACATATAATGTTAGTAGAAAAGAAAAAAATATTAATAGAAGTTGTAACTTCCGTGCTTAGCAACATCATTATGATAATTAAGTGCATAGTAAATATTTGCACTATAGGATAACATTATGTAGTGATTGTTAATCTGCGCACCAATCATTGAAAGCATTGTTACATATTTATTATAATAGTTGTTCGCTAGTCGTCACAATCATCTAATATAACGATTGGCCCATCTAAAATCATACATTGGTCCCATGTATTCATCCTCGACATCTGTGAAATACAGCAAGCACAGGATGTTCAAAGATGGCACATTTATCTTTGTCTCAGCATGACAACGCTTAACACATCTCTATATGATTGTGGATATTCACGCATAAGATACGTATATGTTTAAACTGCAAGGATAAAACTACAGATACAGAAATGTCTCATTTTTCAAATCGCGTTGCTGGCATTACTACTGATATGTTAGTTCCGGTGCCTGTATACATAATAATGTGCGCGCACAATGTCTGTTGCGCGCGCACATCACGAATGTGTGGACTAAGTCTTAGCGCATGCGCAAAAGGATGTGTACGCTGTGCGTTCAATACATGTCCCTCCATGGTGCTGTTAGCATTACGCATATCATGGCTGGAAGTTATGATATGGAAGTGAAACAAAGTCACTTCAACACACGTACATATCTAAACTTTGTAAACGGACGTGTGCCCACGGCAAAAACCGACGATCAGCCAATGAGCGAACAAAATACATGTGACGTCATGTTAAGGCACCGTGAAATGCACGCAAACACCCCTCCCACTGAATGAACATTGGCCTCCAGCGCTGGGCACGCACCACCCCACCGACGCGCGTGCATGGCACACTGCACTGACCGTAAGAATAAGCTACGGGCACAGCAAATACTGTTTCACGGGTGCACGTCGGTTGGGGGTGGGGCTTGCATCGGTAACCTTTTTAAGGATGCCTTGGGACATGACCAGGTTCCCACGTCATATGTGGGCGACACTTTGTTTTTATATGTTGAATGCTAAACAATGAGGTGTGTGTGTGTGTTACAGTTAGTGTAACATGTTGAAATTATACTTTAAAAGCGATAAGCATCTATGATTTAGGACTCCGTCACCAATGTGTATTAATGGTTCGTCATGTAGTATATTGTTATAGGAAATAATGTCTTTGTGCACGCTACATGTAAGGCTGTCTGCAATGTTAAGCTGTATACACTCATTTGGCTAACAAATGGTGTATATTATTAATGTACACATATAATTTGAGTAAACGATAACGGAATATGTATTTACCATTCTTGTAGAAGTCAACACTGATTTGGCTGCAACTGCTCGCTCCAGGAAGGCACAGCAGTATCATCCATGGTTGAGGCAACCGTTGAATCCGGAATCACACACATCTCCATGAGGGCGTCATATGGATCTGCAGTGGCTTCTTCAACCAAGACGTCCGGAGGTACGTACAGTTGTTGGTTGTTTTCCCATCCACATTGGTATTGCCCATATAAGTTTGGATACATATCATAGTAGTTATATCCATCTTGCATCTGGTCTTGATGAATGTAGGGTGCAGGTATACTGTATCAGCAGATGCGACAGTCGATGCGGCTTCAGTGTCACTGGTATTAGGCAAAAATATGCTATTTAACAGAAGATATGTTCCATGTTAAGTTTAAATGATGGCGCAACATGCCAGCATCCATATCGTTGATCTAGCCGATCATGGACACGCTCAAAACATTCATTTGCGGATAAAGTGAATCGTACAGAAGTTTTACAATTTCGTTGTTTGTCAGGTACTTGGTAGTATGGATATTTCTTTTGGATCAAGTCATAGAATTTGGCCACGTTTGCACTTTTCTCTGTCGTTGATTCGATTGCTTCATAAATCATAAATTTGTATGATTTACGTGGATGGCTGTGCAATGTGGAAGCTTCTGCCATTTCTTCTCTCCAAGTGTACGTTGTGTTAAGTTGAATGCATACGGATGTCTGCTGAATGTGTGAATAGTTACATGTTATCTTCGCGGTTTGTTCCAAGGTTATAATACAACCTAGCAGTTATACGCCTAGGTTTTCTCCCACAAGAAATTTGTTACAATAATTTGCTGAAATTCTTTGTGTAAGATACTCTTTTCACAGGAATCGAAACTTTACTTTCGGCTTAGGCAATTAACATGTGCAAAACAAGTTGACTCTTTGAATTAGAATAACAATGTGTGTGAAATCATCGACAGTGCTATGATGAACAGATTTGTGGTTACACTTAGCTAGATTTAACCATACACACACATCTCTCTGTCTCTTTTTCTGTTTTTCTCTCTGTCTGTTTATCTCTCTTTCTCTCTCTTTCTCTCTCTGTTTCTCTCTCTCTTTGACTCTCTCTGTCAGTCTCTCTTGATATATACATAGATATAGATATATATACTGTATATATAATTAAATATATATATATAATTAGATATATATAAATATATCAACATATATATTTATCTATATATAATGAACTATATGTTGTGTGTAGATATATATATATATATATATATATATATATATATATATATATATATATATATATATGTAGATATATATATAGATATATGTAGATACATTGAAGGCCTTGTGTGCAAACAGGCCTTGTTGTAATTATCTTAACAGTTCATTACAGTTTCTAACATTACTGGGTGAGTATGCCTGAGGGCCTATTTGAGTCAGCTGTGTAGAAGTTGTATTTAACAGCAAACAAGGCCTCTTTTCAGCCATGAAGGCCTGTACTGTTCATTCTGATTATATATATTATATATAGAGTGCTAAACTAAAGCCATTGATGTGTGTAAGTAGGCCTTGTTGTAATCATATTCAAAGTTAAATACAGGTGAGTGAATTATGGGCTCAATCATACTGATCCCATAATTTTAGCAAGTGTCCTAACATTTATATCTCATTAACACAAGGCCTGTTTGCTGACAACAGTGGCAGATTATATATATATATATATATATATATATATATATATATATATATATATATATATATATATATATATATATATATATATATATATATATAGTGGTTGACAAATCACCAAAAAATCTACTCGCCACACAAAAAATCTACTCGCCACCTAGTACCAAACGTGTGCTGCTCGGGCCAATATTTTCTCGCCCGGGAGTTAAATCCACTCGCCCGGGGCGAGCAAATGTATAGGTTTGTCGAACACTGTATATATATATATATATATATATATATATATATATATATATATATATATATATATATACAGACAAGAGACAACATCGCAAATATATAACAGTATGTTAAGTATGGTTAAAATATATTGAAAAACCACACTACTAGCCAATCAGTCAATTAAAAAGGTATATACCCTTACAATCTACTAACCCTACAAACTTGCAGCCAAATTAGGTCTGAGGCTCCACAATGCCACTGTGAATGTATAGCGAAGAGTGACCTAGGCGCATATATGCAGGGGAAGAGAAGAAAAACAAAAGAGGAAAATCATAGGGCAGTATATCAAAACAATCAGATATAAATTGGTGAGATATGCACTTACACTACTGAAGTAAATTAAAGCCTTTAATCCACTTAGGGACTCGCGAAGTCAGCTCTTGTAGTCCGTCTGTTTTCTTGGTTCCTGAGTCTTTGGAAAAGTTGTCCTTATGGATCCCTGCAGCAATCGCGTTGTGTCTGTTTAACAGACTATACCTTGAACTTGGATCTCATGCAAGAGGATAGGTAGGGAATAAAAGGAGAAACATATGTGTAAAACCTTTCAATAAAAAAACGATTAAAGATAAAAAGAGGTATTTAACTCACATTCTATGAGTTAAAAACGGGCAGTAGAGAGTATTTTGCGAGTCTCTCACACTCGTGGTACAGAACGCCGACTTCCAGTCCTCCTCACACCGGCGGGTGCTTCTGCATCAGGTGGTCTGGCCCAGCACGGCTCTCGCGAGATTTTGCCTCTGTGATCTTCAGAATTGCACTGCCGATGCTCCGTTCAGCTCTCTCTCAGAACAGTCTCTCGGCGTGACTCTCCCTGCTCCAATAACGCTGGCCCTACGTGTTTCTCCACTTGATGCTACAAATAAAGAAAAACATTATGAACTGCCATGGAACTTTCACTTGTTTTTCAATATAATGATAGTTGTTCTCATAGTGTAACACATAATATGTTAGCATAATTTTTAATTTGTGTCAAATTAAAAGTTTATGCTTGAAGTAACAATGATGTTTCGACTCAGTCTGAAAGAAGAATGAATGAAAGGTTGTTGTAACCTCACAACTCCTAGCTGATAGGTTACAACACACACAATACATGTTGTCAAGAAACACTACACTGGCGACACACTTTATTCGAGCTCGGCTAGTCCCACGAATTCGGGTATACCCGGGTGTATTGAGGTTTGTGACTGTTTTCTGCCCGAGTGCATTGGGTTATTTTCCAGGCAGGGATTGAAGCATTTTATTCCCGCTGGCTGCAATACTGCACAGTATATATATATATACTGCATTACAATTCATGAATTTATGCCATCTGGTAGACACGCGAAGCATTGCAGCCTATTAAATCCTAATCATTATCATTTAACAGATCAGCCGCCCGTCAGCCAGGCATGAACCCAGGCTGGGAAGGCAAACGCAACGGGGCTTGTCAGAGGTGAGGAGCGGCGCATTCCAGGTATCTGCCATGTACATACTGGGTATTTGCTCGAATAAAGTGTGTCAGTGCAGTACATCTTCTTCTGTGACAATAACTGATGTGAAGTTAATTACACGTGAAAGGCATTTATTTTGCATGGCACATGAAATTCGACAAATGTACACATTAGATGTGCTGCACCTCAAACACTCTCCTTCCATGCTTGATGGTGACCTTGATGAGACAGGTGATGAGAC
>NC_134484.1:225401985-225521985 GCF_040206685.1 Ascaphus truei
GATAGACTTACCTAGTAAATGGTCTTACAGAGAGTCATAGTGCTCCAAAATTCCTGTGACAAGAACTCTGTTTTCCTCTTCATTGAAACGAGGATTACGTGACCGCTCCACACATTTCCTCCGAACATGTGCAGCCCCAGAGCTTGGCTGCTGCTGACTGGACACTCCTTCTTCCAACGGAAGAGACTCCAAAAGCAGGCCACCACCAACCTCCCCACCACCAGACACACCAGCAGCAGACACAGCGCCAGCAACAGACACCCCATCAGCACCAGCAACAGACACCACAGCAGCACCAGCAACAGAGCCACCAGCAGCACTCGCACTCCCAGCAACACCAGTCGCACTCGCAGCAACAGCACTCCCCTGAATCCTACGTTCACTCAGACATGTACTCACACGACTACCAGTACCACTCACACCAGCATCACTCTTCCCACGCCTTGCGGCCATACCTCTAGCACTCACAAAGAACAGAAAATAAATTTAAAGACAATCGCACTGAACACTAACAAAGTGAAAACAAGACAAAGATGTTAACAAAACAACACAGGACAAACCTCTCACAATACACAACAACTCTCTCAGTCAATATGAAATATGTAAATCGCCCAGCTCTGTGTGTGTCTCTCTCACTCCCAACAACACAGAGAATGAATAAAAATACACGCTGCCTTTAAAAGGGCCGCTCAATCCAAAACATGCTTGCTTTGGCAGATTCAGGAAGAAGTTTCATTGGCGAACCTAACATCACCCCGCCATGCACGCCGATACACCTGTGTGTGATCAGCAAATCATCGGCAGAGTGGGAGCAAATGTTTTCGTCTTGATTCGGAAGGGATTCGGCACTTATTGCATACGAAGAGGGAAAATCGGCAGAATCATGCCGATAAGGTACACTTGGCGATTGCACTTTTTCAGCGCTTACTGCATAGAGCCCTTAGTCTTGCCTACATACAGCTGCGCCAGCCTTTATTTTAAAGCGGCGTTCGCTGAACCGCTATGAATACCGCGGCCCGGCGCTCTGTTTTCCAACCGTTTGGCAATTGACTCTTTTTCCGATCGGTTTTCTATCGTGCGCAGAAAATGTCATTTTAGCATTGTCTGCAATACCGTCTAGAAACTCAAGTGGGCGATTGCGGGGTGTTGTCTTAAAAAAAATAGCAATTCAACCTACAATACAGTACACAGTACAGCCTTACATTTCTGCAAGTCTGTGTGTGTGCGCACAGGAATTGTAAATGTGAAGATTTGTATTTGAAGCAGAGATTAACGTTACGAGTTCATACTGTATATAGTAGTCTGAGGCTCCTTAGCCATACACATAAAAAATATGATGACACATACTGTACTGTATAAAGGATACTAAAGGGAAAAGAAGTACAGTATTACAAAAATATAATGTTGCGTCTTCTGAATATAAAATATTTTTTCCGCTCATGCTAATTGGAACCTTGTTGAAACACATACTGTATGCATGTCATCACATTTCTATACTGTATGTATTGTTTATTTATCAATACTTTTGCTACAGTAGGCTTGCTCTTCTTTTCATAGTTTTTATTTTATGCGCATGAGTTTATGTCTCATTGGAACCTTGTTGAAACGCATTTGTGTGTCATCACATTTATGCGCATGCATTACTTCTCATTCAATTTGAATTTCAAGTCTGAATAACAACCTTTTTTTCCATTTCTCGACATGGTCTTGCATAACAATTCTTGATATTCTGAGAATCAATCACTACTGTAGCTTTTTAATTCTACACTAGTCATGTTCATACTTTATGAGGTGGGTGGCATACTGTGATTTTTATTTGGGGGTATGGGGATCAAAACATTCTGTTGACCTGTTGAAAATATTTCTTTGAATTAATAATCCAGCATACAGAGCTCTCCCCCTCCCCCCCCCGCACACACACACACAGAAGGCTAAAGTATTTCTACTTCTTATCGACAACTCTCCCACACCATTCATTTGTAATCGTTGGCTTACTGGCTTTAATCTTCCCGAGCGTGTCATCACATTTATGCGCATGACATCTCATTCAATTTGAATTTCAAGTCTGGAAAAAAAACGGGTTTGGCAAGAATGACTCCTCCATCCACCCCCCAACCCCGAAGCCATTCTTTAAAATCTTTGAGGCTTTTTTTTACAGTAATTGAGTCTTCTTGAGGCTTTGTTTATGGTAACGCATGCGCATGTGTGATAATCCCTTCTCAAAAGACTCCTCCACGCACAAGCATGGAGGAAGCCATGTTTGAGGATGCCCATGTGGAGCCTCTATTCTGGGTACTTCCAGGGCAGGCTTGTGGTCAGAATCTAGACAGATAAAAAGATTGAGGGTGCTCAAACCCCAGGTAATTCCATCCAAATAAGGCAATGAAGCACTAACCCTGGAGATACCAATGGGAGTGGGTAAATAAAGACTTGTAAGTTACCAACTGACAATAGTCAAAACTTAACCATAACCGTCTAGAATGCAAAAAACCCACTCCCGTCATCTCCAGGTGTGATTACTGGCATGCCAGCCACAGGGAAACCAGAATCCAGAGTCCAGGTACAGCAAGCAGAAAAAAACGAATGGCGCACAGCCAGGGAGCCAGGTGTATAGCAAAAAGTTACCTTTAATCAGTGCATGGTAAGGACAAATTCACCCCTTGGGGGACAAAGCAGAAACCTCCTACGCGTTTCAGACCAACGGGTCCTTTATCAAGGAGTCTGGGGTATGCAGAGATGAGGCGTCTTATATACCCGGTAGTTATCAGGGTCAATTGACAAAAGCTGTAAAAAAAACTGTAAAAAATCGCGCCGCATGCCCAGTATGCATGCGCGTGACGTCACCCGCGGCGCCGATCCACCGTCCCTAAGGATTGTGGGTATGGACCGCCCCCTGATGTCATCTGCGCATGCCAATCCTAAGGCATGAAGCCAAGAAGTCTTAACTAGTCTCTGCCCTTACTTACACCCACAGTGACGTCACCACGGGTCTCTGATAGGTCGAGGCACCCCGCTATACCACCAATGAATGTGATGGGCAGACGGTGTAGTCCCAGTAGCAGAGACACCGCGCGTGAATACCTGTGGACCCAAAAGAAGGCAAAGTACCAAAATAAAACGACCTAACTTAAATAAAAAACACACAATACAAGCAACCTATAAATAAAGGCAAATACTTAAATGCTCCTATTGTGAAGCATACACCTCCTCTCTGCATTTCCCGCATACAAAAAGACATACAAAGTCAAAAACATAAACAATACGTTCACATCAATATAAGATGTCATAACAAGGTATATAACATCTATATACACAAAAAATTTTTTTTACAGCTTTTGTCAATTGACCCTGATAACTACCGGGTATATAAGATGCCTCATCTCTGCATACCCCAAACTCCTTGATAAAGGACCCGTTGGTCCGAAACGCGTAGGAGGTTCTTGCTTTGTCTCCCAAAGGGTGAATTTGTCCATACCATGCACTGATTAAAGGTAACTTTTTGCTATACACCTGGCTCCCTGGCTGTGCGCCATTCGTTTTTTTTCTGCTTGTGGTCAGAATCTGATTAAAAATAGTGGGGCTAATGCTATAATTATTCAGAGGCAGAGGAAGGCCCATGGCTATGATTTCCCTTACTTGCCAGAACCACTTATGAGGGAGGTAGAGGAACATAGGGAAGAATGGGTCAGGGATGCAGTACTAGATTATATGGCTCCCAAATGCAGCAGTCAAACACACTACACTGAGGATAGAGTAGGCTATCTAATCAGGGTATGGCATGTACAGATGCAGAAGCCATTATTTGAACATTTCACGCATTGTATACCTTGGAATACCCATATCATGGTGTGTAATTTCTTCCAACCTTACCTCCTTAAGACGCGAGTGCAGAAAATGGCATTTTAGTGTTCTGGTTTTTAAACACCTGAAATTGACATAGTAGCAAAGTAGCACAGTACTGTACGCATTACAATTCATTCATTTCTGCCACAGATACGCGATGAATTGCACCCATGGAAACAGAATCCATGAAATTCAAACAAAGCAACCGCGATAAACATGTGTGCCTGGTGTGATTGGCCGCATGAGTGCCGCGTGGAATACAGCAAAGCACACAAAAACAACTCTGTGAAATGTTCGAATAATGGCCGCTGCATCTGTAGACCGCAACATTTATATGGACAAGGTGGAGTACGTTAGCGAGAAAGGGAAGAAATGCTGCTACTCTGTAACAGTACTTGACCATACAGGCAAACTAATCAAAACGCCAGACCCTGCTCACTAATTTTGAGTGTCTGTGTTACAGAAAAATATATACAGTATGCGGCTGTGTTGGTTCTTCCAATGGAACCTGTTATAAAAGTTATTATGTTGAAATATGTATCATACCACGTTGTATTTTTTATTATATAAATTATGGTCGTATGGTGTTATATAATGGTGTCTCATTCGGGGTCGATGAGGGGGAGGGGATAGGGGTGTTACATATATTAAAAAAACATTTTAGACTAAAATAGTCACCAAACACTGAATGCAGATATATGATGTTACAAAATACTAAATAGAAATTTCATTGTTAAAGATCGGATTGGTACTGGTTCATTATTCAAATGCCTAGGAAAATATATACTGTAGGTTTTGATCTTGTTTTTAAAGATTTCCAGAGAGGGGGCATCTCAGACCATATAAGGCAGAGTGCTCAAGGCTAAGGACCCCAAAGAATATCAACGCAGGTCATTGATCTTTAAGCAAACCTTCACATACAAATCATATTGCTGGTGGAGCCATAGAGAGTAAGGAGCTCATTCAATCAGCTTAGACCATGATAATATATTGCTTTAAAACCAACAATTTAACCATAAAACAGATTTGTCCCCCTATACGCAACCAGTGCAGATAACGGAGAACACATGTCTTATGTCAGAAATTAGTCAGGTTGGTTAAAAACCTAGCAGCAGGTTCACACAACATATTTTCAGGAAGAGCTAAGGGCATTGAAGTAGTGCAGACCTGAGTCCAGGCCTGGGGACCCAAAGTATGAACCAGCTATAACACCCTTATTTCCCCAGCATGACGATAGGGTGTACAGTGAAAAGAAAGAGGAAATTAACAGTCTGTCACTTTAAACAGGGTTTGGACCTGAATAAAGGGTGTAAGTGCTCAGTGGTTTACCTGGTTGCATCAACAGGACAGGTTTTCAGGGCATCTCAGGGTAGATGGATCCACGCTAGCTTGTATGGGTAATCAATAATAATTATACCGGGCACCAGGAACTTTTCAACTGGGTTTATCAACAAGGAACACTTCTTCATACTGTATGTAAGTATACACTTTCACGAATAGGCACACTCTTGTGAATAAGAACAGGTTCTCAGTACTTGTAAACTCTGACAATCCAATTCCCTCTTGCTAAGAGAGTAGCATCGGCTCACTCTCCCAGGGAGCCTTTTGGCCTGCTTAGAAAAGATTAGGGAGTTAACCCCTGAAACTCCAATCAGACCCCCTCAGAATCTTCTCTTTCAAAATCCTGAGCTAGGGAATAACTCTCTACTTTAGAGTAGGTTTATTGAATACAGGCTCCTAAGGGCCTTTCTCACACTGGAACTTTCCCTAGCACTACAAAACAATACAAGTGTCCTAGTTACCAGGTATTATAGCTGAGAGACCTCCCTGGAATCCTCCTGATTTTAAATGGAGTCTCCTGAAGGCATATGGGGTCTTACTACAAAATGGTGGATGCCAACCTTTTACACTCAGGGGGCATGGCAAACAATCTACCCCAGTAACTGGGCAGATTATATGTTGCAATATGTTGCAAGAAGTTCCCTTGTTGGAACGAAACGCGCGTCGGGATGACGTCATAGCGACGCCGGCTGTACTGCTGCAGTGTCAAACTCATAGGAGTTTGTTCACGTCCTGTAGATTAGCTTTAAACTTTGATGTGGGCCACAGATGTGGATCCCACTAGCTAGAAACTAGGCATATCAGAGTTTCTGCTGGCACTGGCTAGCCATAAGTATATATACACAGCAGGGTTGCGATAACATCTCTCCCCCCCCCTGGAAGGAGCTGCTAAAAGTGTGAGTTCTGGCTATTAGTCTGGAGTACCCTCATGAGGTTTACAACGGGGTATACTTACCTGCACCCACCTCCCAGCAGCGCTCCCATTGATTTGTCATCAGGCGGGTCCTTTCCCTATCTGGGTCTGCATTTGGCTCCCTGTGTATGCAGCAGTGTTATGTACCTCACTGCAGCCTTGTAACACAGAGTTGCACTACTAATGCACTATTAATGCTCCCAGTGCCTGTGTATCACAACACCTGTGTAGAGTGCACACTAGTTGTTTCCCCCACAGGGTCATATACATTGTGCATTCACTACATTCTCAAACTAGTGTTGTGAGAATCCACAGTTTCTCTTATCTACAGTGCATCACACGAGTTATGACACTACCTGGTCATCCAGAGTGAATGCACATCAGAACTGCACAGTACACTCTTTAGGTTTTAAATATATTTGTAATGTTTGCATTTTTTCAATAAATAAAAGTTTATTATTTTGATTAGTAGGGTTGAGTGCATCACATAGGGTTCTCTCCTCTCTCCTCCTATACGCTAAGTTTCACCCTGATAGCACCTCCCTAGAAAGTCTATTTTGAGCTGAGCAGGATTCTCCCCTCCCTACCCCTCCCCCTCCCCTTCCCCCACTGACTGCAATATGATCACACCATATCATGTGAACTAACTGACGGTTTCTAGAACTAAGGCAAGCTAACTTCAACCTTTAAAGAGAAACATATTAAATACTAAAAGTCAACAATGCAGGCCCTGCTAGGGAATATGAAAATTAAACCGAATATCAGCTCTAGGAATGTATTAAGAATAATAAATCACAATAAAAAATATATATAGCTGGAGCTTGTGGAAATAATGTATCCAGTGCTAGGAGATTGAGAGACAAAAGGTGGGGGTAATTATAGTGCAAATGTAGCAGGGTGCTTACACAGAGTAGGTGAGCCTCACTAATATGTGTAACCCTATAGATGCTATGATAGTCCTCTTACCCCATCTCTCCTGGCCGGTTGTGGTGTGGAGTCATGTACTAACTAGGGAACACCTCCTCACCTCTCCTTCCGCGCTGAATGAGTCAGAACTCACCTTCCTATACCCCTGGTGGCGTCCGTCGATCAGAGTAGATTCAGCAGAAAAGAAAGATGGATGTGACTGCTGCTCCGAGTGAAAAAATGTTGGAAACTCACCAGCTGATTTAGAAGTTAAAATCCATTTATTCAGCAACATAAAAACGGAAAAAGATAGGACATAACTCCTCCTCCCACGTGTTACACGCCCACTGCGGCATTTGAATAATGAACACTCCTTGAAAAAGCACCGTAGTGGGCGTGAAACATGTCGTAGGAGGAGTAACATGTGGGAGTAGGAGTTATGTCATATCTTTGTCCATTTTTATGTACAGGAGCTGAATAAATGGATTTTAACTTCTAAATCAGCTGGTGAGTTTCCAACATTTTTTCACTCAGAGCGGCAGTCACATTGATCTTTATTTTCTCCTTCTAGGGTTTAACCTACACTACCTTCAGGGATGAATACTGACTAGAGATTTTTAGTTGGATGCTACACAGCATAGAAATATCCTTTTGGGGTATCAAGTGCTTAATCCTGCTATGTTCCTTAGGTAATTGAGTGAGGATTTGACAGATATTTAAGCGTCAAGCCACCCTCAAGGACAACACAGAGATTCCACACATTATCAGATTTTAATAGCTGGGAAGTTCAACGCCAGTTAGTTGTCTCACACTGCTGCACTCTTGTTGTCATCAGATGCCAAGCTGCCACCATTAGATTACCTGTCTTATCAGGATTAAACATCAACAAACTGGCACTCACCCAGTACAGGAGCTCACCTAGACCTCAATTAAAAACTGACAGTGAAGTTGAGCTGCATGTATACCCCTGAAAGCTCTCTCTGCTATCTACCAGGGAGACAATATTTGAACTAGCTAAGGCTATGCTATTAAGTCTACAGAAAATCCAGTGCTGTGTAAAACGCCTATGATTCATGGTTTTAAATGCTGTAGTCAGGTCAAGGTATGACTAAAGTAGAACAATGACTTCTGTTTCATGATACCACAAGGTCATTAAGCAAATTTACCTGATCTGCTCAGTACAATGCTGACAATTGAATCCTGATTAGAATGGGTTATAAATATAATGGTTTGACAGACGAGCTTCCAGGTGAGTTGAGACTACTTTCTCAATGCCCTTCCCTAGAAAAGAAAGGTTTGATATCGGCCTATAGTTACCCATGCAGTCTGGATCTTTTTTAGAAAAGGTCCGATGCCTGCTTCCTTAAGCGGTTCTGTAAAGATCCTTATCTGAAAAAAAACACTGGACTATTTTGACTACTACTGGGCTAGTTTTATCAATATACCTCATAAGAAGGCATGTTGGGCCTAAGTCCAAATCACAGGTAATGTCCAGCCCTGGATAATTTGCACAACGTGTTCCACAACCAGATGGTGAAAGCTAATCCATGAAGCCCATGTCCTGTGCCTGGAGTGTTGGAAATCTGACCTGGATAGAGGACACCTTATTACTGTTGCAAAGAAGAGAGTAAACTTGTGACATTGTGACTGGTAAAATGCTACATTAGGCTACAGACATGCTGGCCTGCAAAGACTCTCCTTAGTAATGATGACATGGGCAAGTCTATTTTTCCCTGCCACAATCTCTCATGACAGGACCTCAGACATATAATAAGTGATTTTGAACTTACATATCTATTTCAATAATCACACCCCTACTAAAGTAATGAACAAAAGCATAAGGATCTTCACAGGCATCAGAGAGATCAAGTTTTGCCATGAAGCCTTGGGGAGTACAGAGGCGATACCTGATCAACTCCATGATGGAATACTTACAGTATTTGTGGGTGAATGGGTCTATGAGTATGAACCAGATGTTGTGGTTATCAATCTGAACAAACCTGTCTATCATTTAGTTGGAGACATTCAACCCTTCCTGGAAATCAAGCATGTTTCTACTTTTATGTGTAACAGAGGCCCAGAGCAATCATAGTAAATAGTTTGTCATAAACCTAGGCAGTCTTGATCCAGGGTGGGAAGGGAGCGATGATTTCGGGAACACACCAAAAAATAAAGGATAAAGAAAATAATAGTGCAGTATATTAACACATTTAGAATGTAATGAAATCTTGGCTCTGTAGAAATTCCTACTTACAACAAGTGGAATAAAAAAAGGCAATGGTCTGACTCTGTCAGTGTGTGTGGAACTGGATCCTCAGCAGGGAAGGAGGTTCAAGGTGAGGGATAACTCAAATCGGAGATGGTACAGATGACGTGAACTCAGATCCAATTTTGAATGTGGTGTTCATGTAAGATAAAAGCGGACCATAGTGTAGATCAAAGATGCAAAATTTTGTCATATAAAAGCAAAGTAGGAAACGTACTTACAATAAGTACATAACATATGTACACATAAAGTATCGTGAGACAGTAGAGTGCTGGTCCCGTGTGGAAAGGCTTGCTACTACGTCCTCCTATGGCTCCCGCCTCGCCGCCGATGGATGGCGTCTGACGTCACATCCGGTAAACGGGTGACGACGTCCGTTTGGGAGTAAGAAAGACGAATAGCAGGGGATCAACAGCAACTGATGCGTCTTCACTTCAGGGGCAGCTGCAGCAGACTGACAAGTGGCTCTACGCGTTTCGCTGTGCTTAGACAGCTTCCTCAGGTGAAGAACTAAGCTGTCTTAGCACAGCGAAACGCGTAGAGCCACTTGTCAGTCTGCTGCAGCTGCCCCTGAAGTGAAGACGCATCAGTTGCTGTTGATCCCCTGCTATTCGTCTTTCTTACTCCCAAACGGACATTGTCACCCGTTTACCGGATGTGACTTCAGACACCATCCATCGGCGGCGAGGCGGGAGCCATAGGAGGACATAGCAGCAAGCCTTTCCACACGAGACCAGCACTCTACTGTCTCACGATACCTTTATGTGTACATATGTTATGTACTTATTGTAAGTACGTTTCCTACTTTGCTTTTATGTGACAAAATTTTGCATCTTTGATCTACACTATGGTCTGCTTTTATCTTACATGAACACCACATTCAAAATTGGATCTGAGTTCACGTCATCTGTACCATCTCCGATTTGAGTTATCCCTCACCTTGAACCTCCTTCCCTGCTGAGGATCCAGTTCCACACACACTGACAGAGTCAGACCATTGCCTTTTTTTATTCCACTTGTTGTAAGTAGGAATTTCTACAGAGCCAAGATTTCATTACATTCTAAATGTGTTAATATACTGCACTATTATTTTCTTTATCCTTTATTTTTTGGTGTGTTCCCGAAATCATCGCTCCCTTCCCACCCTGGATCAAGATTGCTTTTGTAGGGAATCTTTACATATTCCTTGGAAGGTTGAGAAGTATTTTTTTGGTTACACCCTATTTTAACAGTGTTTATTTTATCCCACTATTATTATTCTTGTGGGTGTTTTTAGCGCCGATTCAAATCACTTGGGTTCACTCTTTCATTAACCTAGGCATTGACATCCTACAAAATAAGCCATCTGGGACATTCCAGGACAAGGCTAGCAATGGGGTCTGCAATTACCTCATTCCCTTCTTTATGGTCCTATTTGGACAGTTAATCACATAATTATTGGTTGTAATTAGAGATGAGCAAATTTATGGATGGATTTGGATCTGCAGCGGATCGGCCAGTTCCTTACGTCGGTGGATTTCTGTGGACAAATCTCAATAAGGTAATTATTATTACCAATACACTTGACAGATTCCGCAACCCATGGACAGATTTGCAGAATCCAAACTGCAGATTCAGCCATGCATTGGCGGATTGTTAAGAATTCGTCAATGGATTGTGTCCAATGGCAAATTTTGATGCATCAGTGTGGATTCAAATCAGCCAAATCGTCTGCAGGTTTTGCACCATAAAATGGATTTTGTGGGTAAAGGCTAGGAAATCTGGGAAATGGATTTTGGCAGATTTGCTCATCTCTAGTCGTAATGGCAGATTCAAACATGTAGACTGTGTTTTCATCCAACCAAGTCTCTGGGATACATAAAAACAGAGTATAAGTGCGCTACTACAATTTAAACACTCTTACACACCACCCAAGTGAAAGTGATGTGATCAAGGTGATAATGTATTTAAAATACTTAGTGAAAATCACGAGAGCGTCTGCAGCTATAGAGTGGGGGTGGCTCAGACACCCCCCCGAGCTAGTACAGAAAAAACACAAAAAACACAAAAAAACAGTGCACAACGCTCATAGTGTATTAAAAATATATAATGTGAGGCACAATAAACGGTAAGTAAACTGCATACATCAAGGATGAATTAATGAAGCATTTCAAGGGACAAATTACTCAGGCACCAACCAGCCGAATCGCCTCTACTTAGATGTCATCTGGTATATCATGGGGTCTCCGCATGAGGGTTCCACATCTGCCACAGGGCATTCCAGCCAGATCGATCTGTGGCTCAGTCACAAGTGGCGCTGAATGGATAAATTGTGGGTGGGTCCCAGGTAAGCAATAACCCTCTTAGTCCTTCATAAAGGAGGATAGTAGCACAAAGTCAGTTCCACTGCGATAGATCTGGGCTGTACTGTATGCTGTGTAACATTGCACGGAACACGCCCCCTGCGGCGTGTTCCTTCCTTACCTGTTTACTTCTGATTGCCGCCCTCTAGCTGCGAGTCAAGATCCTGTGTCTTTAAGGATTCTGAAGCAAGCAACGCCATCTTGCTTTCTTGCAAACCCTGCCCTCTTCCACCTGACAGGAAGTAAGCCTCTCTTTTACTTTCTCTTTGCATTTAGTCTTTTGCTACCAGCCCTGGTGCCTGCTAGTACTCATTGCATACTGTTCCTGTCTGGACCTCCTTGGGACCTTTACTTATCTCCTGTGGATTCCGGAAGACTGGGACAGTCACTCTTATACTATTGAGGTTAGTTTATCGTCGGGTAGTGTAGGTACCTGCTTAGTAGGGTTCACCTTGACGTGGTAGCAGGCTTATAATTCCTTGGCCAATGGATTAGATTAAGAAACCTTATGTTATGTTTAGTTTCGCAGCACCTTGCTGTTTCTGTCACTATGACTTTAAGAAGTCTGGACGTTCTCCAAGAAGCAGTCATTCTCTGGATGTTACCTTGTGCTCTGGACTCCATGTTCCATATTTCCTGGTTTCTGTTTCCAGACTCCTGTGCTATAGCATTGGCTTCCCGCAACCCCCGCGTTGGTGCCTGAGAACGCGCGCACTCCCGCTCTGCTGTCAGAGCGTGCGCGCGTGTGCAGCTGGATCACTTGTGTCTCTGAGCAGGCACTGCACCTCCGGACGCATCGCACATTCTCATGCACGCGGCGCGGTCACGTGACTGCGTGCGCTGATCCCCAGCTGCACAGCAACTTACTCCCTTCGTATCCCCTGCGGCCTCCTCACCTCGCTAGCGGGTCCTTCCCTTTCTTCCCTGCGCTTGTGAGAGCACAAGCGTGACATTATGCTCGGCCCAACAAACGGACCTCCAGAGGTGGCCCCGCTTTCCTCCATGTTCCATGCCATATTCGTGTCCATGTTCCTAGTTCCTGGTTCCTGTGCCCCTGTATCGTTGGGAGATCCACGTCCCCCCTAGTCTAGTAAGGATCGTTCAGAGTCCGATCCTGAAGGGGGGCATACTGTAAGGAATCATGGAACACGCCCCCTGCGGCGTGCTCCCTCCTTACTTGCCGCCTCTCAGTTCCCGCTCTCCTTATAGAGCATGCATGCACCCGCGGTTCCCTACTCTTACCACGGAGCCCGGCTACCCCCGGTCGCGTCACTCATTCTCTCATGTGTGGCGCGTACACGTGACGGCGTGCACCGCCCTCCAGCTGCGAGTCAACTTTCCCTTTTTCCCTCTATTTCTAACTCTGAATCTCCCATTCCAGCCCTTCAGGTTTTTCCTGCTTTAACCCCTGCAAGGCAGTCCTGTGTGCTTTCCCCGTCAGAGAAAGAATCCTTTCTACTTCCACGTTCTAAGCTTCTATCTGGCGTATTCTCTACCAATGCCTAGTTTCTCTGATGTCTCTCTGTATGGCATGCGCCATCCTCTAGCTGCGAGTCAAGATTCCCTGTTAATTCTCTGTGTGGTGGGCGCTGCCTCTAGCTGCGAGTCTTTCTTCCTATGCATTGCTGCCCCTTAGTCTCTTGGATCGCTCGGAGTTCGATCCTTAAGAGGGGGGTACTGTAACGATGCGCGGAACACGCCCCCTGCGGCATGTTCCTTCCTTACCTGTTTACTTCTGATTGCCGCCCTCTAGCTGCGAGTCAAGATCCTGTGTCTTTAAGGATTCTGAAGCAAGAAACGCCATCTTGCTTTCTGGCAAACCCTGCCCTCTTCCTCCTGACAGGAAGTAAGCCTCTCTTTGACTTTCTCTTTGCATTTAGTCTTTTGCTACCAGCCCTGGTGCCTGCTAGTACTCATCGCATACTGTTCCTGTCTGGACCTCCTTGGGACCTTTACTTATCTCCTTTGGATTCCGGAAGACTGGGACAGTCACTCTTATACTACTGAGGTTAGTTTATCGTCGGGTAGTGTAGGTACCTGCTTAGTAGGGTTCATCTTGACATGGTAGCAGGCTTATTATTCCTTGGCCAATGGATTAGACTAAGAAACCTTATGTTATGTTTAGTTTCGCTGCACCTTGCTGTTTCTGTCATTATGCCTTTAAGATGTCTAGACGTTCTCCAAGAAGCAGTCCTTCTCTGGAAGTTACCTTGTGCTCTGCACTGCATGTTCCATGTTTCCTGGTTTCCATTTCCAGACTTCTGTGCTGAAGCATTGGCTTCCCGCAACCCCCGCGTTGGTGCCTGAGAGCGCGAGCGTGCAGCTGGATCACTTATGTCTCTGAGCAGGCACCACACCTCCGGACGCATCGCGCATTCTCATGCGCGCAGCGCCGTCACGTGACTGTGTGCGCCGATCCCCAGCTGCACGGCAACGTGATGTGATAGAATAAGCTCACTAAAGTCTTCCAATGCATTTCGAAACACAAGCGTTTCTTCATCAGGGAATATAGAAAGACCACATAAAGGCTATGGAAATACCCCCCGTTCACTCCCGATTGGATGGCCACTCCCACGTCACCAGCCAATCGGAGGAGAACCGAGCGGCACCTCCAGCACCACACTTCTATGTCTATTAACTAAGAACATTGAAGAATAAAGTTGTATTACTACAAATTGAATATAAAAAAATGGAACAGTGACTATAGAACAACAATAATAAACACATAATATGAATGGTAATCGAAATGAGCTGGAGCAGAAGAATAAAATGGCATTATAAAATCAGCATAATTTAAAGCAAATACCAATAGATTAAAATTAGGATACAAAGCACAAAAAGCACCAAGCACAAAAAATAATAATACTCTGTTTTTTTGTATCTCTCTTCTTATTTGAGTGTTGCACGCCATTTTTCACTTAATCCTTGATTTTCATCTCCTCACTTTCATTATGGTTTGGAGTCTTGTTAACTGCAAGCAAAACGTGATGAAAATTTTGACTTGTTGTTTTCTGAAGACTATATCACAGCTCCAGAAAATAAGGATGTTATGAGCTCAATTAAAGATCAATTTAAAGCCATAGAACAATTGCTCCTTACCGAGAGTAAACTCCATATAGAAAAAAGAACTTTGCAGAAATATATTGACTGCAATAGAATTCCGAGGGGTTTGAGGATTTTAAAACAACCTACTTTCGGTAAGGACAATGACCATTTTTTAAAGGAATGGAACAGGATTTTGGATGACTGCTCCACAGGCCTCTTAAAATTGATTATCTGTGAAAGAAAGAAATCCTAAAAATAATTGATAAAGAGGTCACTGATTTAATTAATGAATTAGAGCCTTTGGTTATTAGTCATGATTGCTCAGAGTTGGAGCATGATCTTCGTATGAAACTGGAACATACTGAAGATGAGATTTTAAAGACAAAGCACACATTTTTGTTTAGAGATAAGGGTGACTATGATAATAACAGACAAAGAAACTGGGCCAAAGATGCTGATAGAGGGAGATCTGCTGATCCTGAAGCCGTTGTAGGTGGTAGAACTTCCTCTCAGTCTCAAAAAAGACCAAGATCTTCTAATCTAATCTTCAAAAAAGATCAATCTAATTTTCATTGATCACATACACAATCAAATGAGAGAGGAAGAAAGCCCTATATAAATTTTGATAAAAGGAATTATGTGAACCATGATAAATATTTCCCCACCTACAGACAAGAGGGACACTACCGCAATCCTATTTATAAGGGAAAGAATTACATTAAAAACAATAAATACATACATAAAGGACCTAATAGATATGATAATGGTAAACACCTTGTTCCTAATAATCCTAGTCCTAGGTATCAGTTACCTGCTCTACTCTCCTCTTTTTTAGAACTGGTAAAAAACAGGCATGCAGATCCAAACAGGAAGAAAGAGGATCTAGCAGTAACACCCAAAAATCTTCCCAAAGAAAAAAAGAAAAGACCTTTACCACAAGAGGGAGAAGAGGGGGAACCAGAGCAAAAAAGAAGGGATCACAAAGAGGACATATAATTCCCCTCTATAAAGGGATCTTTAATTTGTCTACTACCATTCTGACAAATGATCAAAAAAAGGTTTTAGATAGAGGCCTTATGTTCTCTCGGTCATGTGGACCAAACTCTTTTCAATTATATACTGTCCTGCAGAAGTTCATGCGTAACCTCACTCTAAAAAGACACTTCCTTAAAGTGGATGAAAACTCCTCTAGTCTGACTCCCGAGATTATAGAGATTGACGATACCAAAACTCCTGAGTTGACTGAGAAGGTTGGAGTAATTGATTTACCTTGTCGGCATACACATTTCAAAGGTAAATCGAAATTCTATCCTGCACAATCCAAAGGACAAATTATAGATATTTTTTTCAATATGGTGAATAATTAATTTAATACTCTCACAACAAATTTTAAATCTGGTGATATCAAATATAATCTAAATAAAAAAGAAAATCTGGCTCTTGAAGGACAATAAAAACCTGATAATTAGACAGGCAGATAAAGGAAGGGGCATGGTCCTGCAAGACCGTAAGGATTACGAGGGTGAGGCACTTCGCCTCCTTAGTGATACCTCCTCTTATCAAAAATTAAAGAAAGATCCAACCAATGATTTTTTAATCCGTCTGAAAAAGCTATTGGATCAAGCCTTAAACAGCTCTGTGATTTCAAAAAATGAGTTCTCTTTTCTATTTGTAGATTGCCCAAATATTCCCATTTTTTATCACCTCCCCAAAAACCATAAATCGGTTGTAAATCCCCCCGGGAGACCCATTATATCAGGAATTCAATCCCTTACAGCTAACCTCTCCCAATATGTTGATCACTTCCTTCAACCATATGTGGAAAGACTCTTGTCTCATTTGAGAGATTCTACCTCTGTGCTAAATTTAGTAAATGAGCTTGAGTGGAAAAGTACATATAGGTGGCTCACGTGTGACGTGCAGTCCCTCTATACAAATATACCACACAAAGAGGGCCTTTAAGCTGTCAATTCCTTCCTGATGGGGGATCAGGATTTGCATCATCTTAATAAGACGTTTATTTTAGACTCCATTCAGTTTATACTAGAGCACAGTTATTTCCTATTTATGGATAAATTCTACATACAGGTTTGCGGAACTGCGATGGGCACTCGATTTGCCCCCAGTTTCGCAAACCTGTACATGGGAGAATGGGAATCCAAACAGATCTGGAATAATAATCCGTACAGAGATAATATTATAATATGGTGTCGATTCATCGACGAAATTATATGTGTCTGGGGTGGGGATCTAAATTCTGTGGAATCCTTTATGCAATATATAAATAATAATGATAAGAACTTAGCCTTTACTTATGTAGAGAATCAAAAGGAAACAAACTTCTTAGACCTAAAACTCATGGTAACTAATGAAGGGAAGGTGATCACAAAAACCTAAGGGTAACTTTCCATCTGGAAAATGCACAGTATGCAAATATTTACACCCAGAGAAAAAATCATTCAAGTCCAAGTCAAATAATGAGATTTTTGATATCACAGATTTTATTTGTTGTACCTCCAATCACATAGTACATTTGATTAAGTGCCCGTGCGGGTCACAATATGTGGGCCGCACAAAACGCGCTTTAAAGGTTCGCATACAGGAACATGTTCGGAACATAAAAAATGGGTTCCTGAAGCATAGTCTCTTGCGTCATTATGCACTTTATCATAATAAAGATCCCTCGTCCTTGACCTTTAAGGGTATTAAATATATAGCCAGAAATAGGAGGGGTGGCGATAGATTAAAAGAACTTTCACGCCAAGAGACCTTCTGGATACATAGGCTTAATACAATGTATCCTGTGGTCTAAATGAAGACATTAACATTTGGTGTTTATTATTGTTGTTCTATATTCACTGTTCCGTTTTTATATTCAATTTGTGTAAATAAAAGTTTATTGTTCAATGTTCTTAGTTAATAGACATAGAAGTGTGGTGCTGGAGGTGCCGCGCGGTTCTCCTCCGATTGGCTGGTGACATGGGAGTGGCCGACCAATCGGGAGTGAACGGGGGGTATTTCAATAGCCTTTATGTGGTCTTTCCATATTCCCTGATGAAGAAACGCTTGCGTTTTGAAACGCGTTGGAAAACTTCTAAGACTCTAGTGAGCTGATTCTATCACATCCGTACAGTACCTCTCTGAAGTAGCTATTACTGTGATATCTTGGTGTTGGACTGCGTGACCAAGTGACATCATCCGAGGTGGACAGAGTAGCGGCAGCATACAGTACAGCCCGGATCTATCGCAGTGGAACTGACTTTGTGCTACTATCCTCCTTTATCAAGAACTAAGAGGGTTATTGCTTACCTGGGACCCACCCACCATTTACCCATTCGGCGCCACTGGTGACTGAGCCACAGATCGATCGGGCTGGAATGCCCTGTGGCAGATGTGGAACCCCTCATGCGGACACCCCATGATATACCAGATGACATCCTTGATGTATGCAGTTTACTTACCGTTTATTGTGTCAACATTATATATTTTTAATACACTATGAGCGTTGTGTGCTGTTTTTTTGTGTTTTTAGTCTCGGGGATACATGTTGGGTCTGATGGTTTAATAAGATCCTTAATAGCTGCAATTGTCCTGATAGGACCGATCAAGAGGCTATAGATAGTACTTTGCCAATTCAATGTGAAATCTCTGAAGATGGGGAACAGGCAAAGATGGTGTCTGATTCCATTCTTCTGTTCTGGAAATCATATATTGAGCAACCCCTCCATCTGTTTCATCTTTGTTATCTGGGTGACAAGGAGGGTAAGAGTGTTGGGATAGTAGATGAAAGAGGTGTTTTTTTTGTGCCTTTCTACCATACCAGCCCCAGTGAGGTGTTTCTTTTTTAGTGCCAAGAAATTAAGGGATGTAAGCATGGAATGGTTTAATAGCATTTGTTGCACAAGGTGGAGAGAATAACGGAAATCAGAGGTCAAGAAATACATACTATAAGATAATCAGTAAACTATGGTGGATCAGCCCCCCCAAAATTAAAGTGGTTGAGATCAGACTGTTGGTGTTGGTTAGTGTCAAAAGTGTAAGAGGATGATTACATGACATTATGATGTTTATAGAGTTTATGACAAGGCCAAAAAGGAGTTATAGCAGCAGCAAGACAACTCAAGCTCATAGAAACAGAAGTACACTATGGAAATGCCACTGTTAAACGTATTGCGCAGTTTTTAATGAGAGAAGCTACAGTATGCCCACCATCCAAGCAGAAACTTTGGTGACTCTCCAATGATGAGCAGGTAGCAATACCCTGAAATACAAGTTTCCCCTTTCTTTTGGCTACTGTCCAAAGTCCTGCAGGATCTAATTAACTGGATTTCCGTCAGCTTTTTATTCTCATGCTACAAGAAAGTTGCAAACCATGAATATTATATGTTACAGGGTGGATTATTAGTGCTCCCTAATATCCATTTCAGTATGTTCAGTAATAGTCTTCTGCATTTCATTTACTTGCATGTTACTGTACAATGTTACACATACAGTAAGTTGGCTCTATCTATTTAAAGAAAATAAACAAATTATTCGAAAAATAATATCTGGAGAAAAGTCTGTTTTTTTGTGAAATGAACAATGTTTTATTATTGTCATGGTTTTATTTTCTGATATTTCTACAGCATGAAAAAAGAGATTGCTCTTTGTGTTTTTTTTTATATATCTGTATTGCATTAGTTTACTAGGAAATAGTTAAACATTTCTGTTCATTTTTTCCTGCAATTCTCCAAAACAACATGCATTAATCTTTTCTTTGTGCTGGATGCTTTTCTACATATTAAAAAAATGTGCAGTGTATAAAAATAGTATTTTTTTCTACAAAAGAGTATAACTGTTCAATTATATTACAGTAGTACTATAATTTCTGCCTGAATTTTATGTTGCACCATATTTTTTTTAAATCACAGCTCTTTAGCGTAGATATTTGTGGGGTGAAATGTTGTGTTATAATGAGGTTAAAAAGAAACAGACACAACAAAAAACCTCCCCACTTTCCAAGTTGGCTGGTCAGTTTCATTTTGCTGGGTTACGACAGATCCAATGTTTGATCATTCTTCCCTTAATTATAGAGGTAAATAAGAATTTTAACTCAAGGAGTGTTAGGACCTGCTAACGGTCATGCCTTGAAGTGGCAGCAGGCTTAAGGTGCTTTGGCCAAAGGGTTATACTAAATTAGCCTTTTTCAAGAGAATATATAGGTATTGCACTGTGTATTTTTGTCACATTAGAAGTAGCTTTGGGCATCTTTGTTTGTTTTTTGTTGTGCACATTTCGCCATGCCCACTAACACTCCTTTTGACACACGCACGCACACACATATAAGCACCAAAAACATAGATTGTAAGCTCTACGGGGTAGGGACCCGTGCCTGAAAAATGTCTCTGTAAAGCGCTGCGTACAATTACAGTAGCAGCGCTATACAAGAACATGCTATTATTATATATATATATATATATATATATATATATATATATATATATATATATATATATATATATATATATATATAATGTGGTAATGTTTGGGGTTTCTCAGAGCCTTTTGGGTATCTGTGTGTCTAGAAAAAACCATACAGAAATATAAAAGAGGATTACATGAGCATGGGAAAGTGCAGAGAACCTGTTTAAAAGAGAAAATCTAAGAGGTCAAATCTGTTTGCATTTTTTTAACATTGGTTTGTAGCAGTGGGCCTCCGGTACTGAACCCCATTAATTTTAGCTTCGGACCACCCTTCTTCAGGATTAACTTACCTTCATGGGGGGTGCCAGTAGCCACTTTAGCTCACTAGCAGGGATTACATAAAGGCTGCTTGTCAAAGTTCCCATGTCCTGTGGGCAAATAGGAAGCTGTGACATCATCCTGTGCGATTACCTATTGGCCCATGTGCTTTAGGACCTTTTAAAAGCAGAGAGATACCGGCACCACCTACAGAGGTAAGTATCTCTGGAAGCAGGAGGTATGAAATAAATGGGGTTTAGCTCCGGAGACCCCGTGCTTCTATCCTACAGTGGCGGCCGCCTTTATCCTAATGCGGCTGGATTCGTGGCGCTCTGATAACCGCGGGCAGATGCAGTATGTTTTTTTTTTGCCGGAATATATTGCGGTATTTTAGCGCTCATAATATTAGCATTTTATTAGCGCTGTCTGCAATACTGCAATACCGTCTAAAAACTCAGGGGGGCGTTCGCGAGCTGTTGTCTTCAAAGTCTAATACTTTAGCAGTTCAACCTACGTCAGTATACAGTCTGTGTGTGCGCGCGCAGTAATTGTAAATTTGCATATTTATACATGCATGTGCAGTGCTGTATGTTTCATTTGAACATTGTTGAAACGCATAGGCGTGTACTGTAACAGTATCACATTTTGGCATATACAGCGCTCTCCCCTCGCTCGCCCCCGCACACACAAAGGATAATTTACTGGACTGCAGTATTTCAACTTCTTATCTTATCTACAGTACAGTACACCTCTCCCACACCATTCCTTTTAATGTGTGTCTTTCTGGTTTCAATCACATTCCTGCTTGATAGCTGATGAATACTGCGCATGCGTCTGTAACTTCACCACTGCTTGCTTGCGAAGTTCAAGAGTGAGTGACCAAAAAAAAAAAACAATATATTTTTTTTTCTCCTCATTTTTTATTTTTATTTTCTCCACAAGCCTGCCTAAACCATCTTGATATTACGATATTCAATCTGTACTGTAGCATTTGACTGCGACACTGTGCGTTTGACTGCACATGGTTGATTTGCGTGCTTTTTATGTGGTTGGGGGTGTAGGGATCAAATTATTATTATGACCTGCCTTTTGAAAATATGTCATTGCTTTGAACTACAGTACAGCTAATCCTTCATGCAGCTGTACCCTGTACCCCCCTCCCCCCCGCACACACACAAGGCTCGCTCAAGGATTTGAACCTCTTATCGACAGACACCTCTCCAGAACCATTCCGTTTCTAAAGCTTGTCAATGTGTTTTTTTTAACTTTGATTTTATTGGGTGCATTCAAACATACATGTTATCACTTCCCGTTAGCATCAAAAATATCACCCATTTTGTTTTTTAACAATCGACCAAAAACTAGACGTACTAGACTCACAGGACAAACAAGGGGGTCTGGTTACGGGGTAGGCTAGGTAGGGGGGGGGGGTGGGAGGGGGAGGAGGGTGCGATAAAGGCTCTCTCATAGAGGCGGTGAGAGATTTCGGGCTTCCAATCTCCCCGTTCTCCTGGTGATTGTGCTGCTCCTCGGGAATTCCGCGGGTTTATATGTATAGCCCCTCTGCCCAGCGCTCTGTGGATCTATTTGATTCTTCCCTGTTTCTTGCTATGGCCGTTGACTGGCGCTTTCACGCCCTCGCCCCCTGTTCCACTGTCTCTCTCTTGTCATGGATCCCTTTTGTCAATGTGTTTTTAATCGTCCGTCCCTAGCCGAGCATGACCTCTCTGCGCCTGCGTGCCTAATTTTCCTATTGTTGGCTTTGAGTCACCTCTCTTTAATCCTCTTTGGGAAGGGAGCTAGCTGATGATTACTGCGCATGACTCACCCATCCACCCCCCCAACCCTTTGAGGCTTTGTTTACGGTAATGCTTGTGAAAATCCCTTCTCGAATTTGATATGTAAATCTGACTTGCACAGCACTGTGAAATTGAGAGTTAAAAAAGCCATAATCTGATTCATGTTTTTGATGCAGTAAGTTACCTCTGTTTGTCATTCTTTCTTTTTCTTTGGTGTAGGGGGGGGGGGGGGTAAATGATTATGATTAGCACGAATGTAAAGAAATATTTATTTTATTTTATCAGGAACAAAAAATACAAATAAACAAATAATCATGAATAATACAAAATGCAGTCTTTATTCAGTTCTTCTGTCAGTTGAAAATTGAGGGCCGGTGGATAATCATGAATAATGCACATTGATAATGATATTAATTAATAATATGTCATATATAATAATATATAAAATAATATAACATTTTCTGTCTTTATCTTCTTCCTCATTCTGTGTAGTTCATTGAGAGAGGGAAGGTTTTGTGTAGATCATGACTGCACTTTAGATACACTTTACTGTACATGCAGTTCACACAATGTACACATGATACCCCCCCTCCCCTGGCGGATACGCGAAGAATTGCAACCAATTAAATCCGAACCATTATCAATAAACACATCAATAAACACATCAACCGCGGGTGATGCCGGCATGAATGCGGTATGAATGCAGTCAGAATGCGGCATGAACGTGGTGAAGTGTGGTGAAGTGCGTGGCATTCGGAAAAAATCTCCGAAAACATTCGGAGATGTTGGAGAATAAAAGGGGCCGCGAATGTATATATTAAAAAAAAAATGTGCCCGCTTGGATTGCTCCTTTAACCTAAGGAAAAATAGTGACCGAGTGGTACTGTCAGTATATAGAAGATGATTCCTACTAAGCTCCAGTGAGAGCTCATGGTTAAGCTTACAATATTTCCTGTTATAGATATGATTTCAGTATTCTCATTTAACATTTTACAGTGTTCCTGATAATTAGATGTCATACCATTAGATGTCAAAACACTATTTTGTTTTGGATTAAAAAATAGCCTGTCCAAAGGCTTAATTTATTGTACTTAGATATTATCATCATCCAAACTAGCATGTTGTACTTTTATGCTAGGTATGATTGGAAAGTTACCAGTTGCTACCCCATCACTAAAAGGCCAATTTAAAGAAAATAATAATAATAATTTTTAAAAAATGCTTAAGCAACACAAAATCAGTCACTTCTTTTGCTGTTCCACTAATTGTAAAATATTGCTTGACCCGCAGGATGAACAATCATAGCGTTAAACAATGTTAGTATCAAATCCATAGCATCAATGACAATAACGTCCAGCAGCAACAGGAATCTTTTGTACGTTACCTTATTTATTGTTAGCAGATCACCCCTCCCCCATGTGTAAACCTTGTGCCTAATGACATGTTCTGTATGAGGCGTGCATACTGTATAAGATACACTTTATCTCTCTCCAAATACTGACAGAGAACTTGCTGAGAGGAATACATTGTGGCTCAATTTAGCAAATGTATTAGCATTTGAAGATATACAGTACAGTACAGCACAAATCCACCCAATTCTCTTACAATTTCAATAATAAGGCAAATCAATCAATTATAATTTAAATACACTTTATTAGATAGGGTATTTGTAAAGAACTTTAAATAAGTGTTGCTTATTTTTCTGCATTATGTAAATTTGTATTAAAATGTATTTTTGATGGCAATGTGATAAAAATACTACACCCTATGTGGGGAGTTATATAATATATTATAATTATGACTTAAATTATTTGCCTTAATCCAACAACCATAACCAGGTATAGGTTCATCAATAAGTTATTCAAATGTCTAGCCAATATGTGGGTACTTAATGCTACCATTATAGCACACTATTATTGATTATAGAACACATTTATACACTGTTAATGTAGATAGATTCACATCAAAATTAATGGCCATCACCCACCACAAAACAGCATTTCTCCCTGTCATGTACCGTAGCCCATGAGCAGACCCAATAACTCGGTCATATTGGATTAAGTAAATGAAGAAAGAATTAAGGCGCTAATATATTAACTACAGTGTTTACAATATAAAGTGGATTTTTCTTAGTGAAATATATCTAATATACTAAATTAAATTTACATTTTACTGCAGCCTAGGTGAAAAGGGGAATCTCTACCCCCTATAAATGTGCAAGAGAAGGGAAAACACCCTGCCGCATGAAATTAGATCTGATATATATATAATTTGAAGCAATAATTGTATAACCGGGGTTTCTAAAAAATATTATGTGCAGTTTCAATCATAAAAATTAAATTAAAAACCATAATACAATTAAATTAATAATAACATTGATATAATACAAAATAAAATAATGTAAACCTGTACCCTGATTAAACTTAATCAATTACCTATAATCTACAATAAACAGTTAATAATATAAAAATTTACACAATATATCAACAGAAAATGCAGAATTGGACAGAACTATTGGAAAAATGCAATATTGTTGCATAAACAGATTAGTTCCCAAATGTCCTGATTCTCAGTGAATTTTCTATTGGTGGATGTTAGGCACCATGGCCCAAATATAAAAAACACTGAATAAAGGAATTCTGTTTACAACTAGGAGATTTTAATACATAACACCTTTGTGCATCAATGTGACAGGGAAATCTCTTGGGGTCCCATATGCCACCTACTGTATTCTAGTGGGTCTGTACTGTTCCTACAGATGGCAGCCTATACAGAACATTAAAAATAATTGGTCATATGGTTCAAGTGTTGCACAATAGAGCATTGTGCCATAAAATAAGCAAACTGCACCCTTTTTAATGTATGTGATTTTTATGCCAATAATGAATAGTAGCTTGCATCAGTTTTGTTCCATTTGAATCAGGTAGCACTTGGAGAATGTTTTTAGAGCCATTAGGAATTTCTTATTAATAGCATAATGAAATATATCAACATGTGCATCGACATAATGTAGCAGGTTTATGTCAATTCAATCTGCCAGTTCTGAGGTGGTGTTAATCACTTTGCTCAAGAAATCAGCACCCAACTATAAGAAGCTCAAATAACAAGCATCATACATATAAAGCATACTGTATGCAAATTGATGCTGCTCCATGTTCTGGAGCAAATTGATAATATATTTAAAAATGATATTCTTTATTGGCTCTATGCTAATGGTGGAGGTTTTTTGTTGTCTTTTTCACCCACCATAACGTAAAATGTAATGGTAAACCTACCCAGCCTAGAAATATTGCAAAGCAAGTATAAACCAACCTCACACTGATGATACCTATCAAGGTTGAAACACGTCTGTGAGTGGTTTGACTTGCTTTGCTAGTCCCATGCTGTGCTTAAAAGCTGTGTGAACAGCGATGCATCTGTTTAAATGGGCTCCATGTGTATGGATATTCCAGGCAAAGGGTGACACATTGTGTGCTCATTTGCATGTCATTTCCCAGAATCCCTTGATGCAGTGGGAGCACTGTATGCTAGGTGATAATGGTTGAAAGGCAGGGGTGCAGACCTGTCTAAGACATGTGAATGTGCTCACAAGTGATATTCTTTATTGGTTATATGGTGGAGGTTTTTTGCTGCCTTTTTCACCCACCATAACTTAAAATGTAATGGTATATATATATATATATATATATATATATATATATATATATATATGCTAAGAGAAAGAACGGACCCCACATCCACAAGATATATATAGGTTACTAAATACTGACTTCAATAAATGCTTAATTGCAAGTCAGTGGTGCTACAAGGGCCAAATTGTATGATATGAGAAAAAGAGCAAGAAGCCCCAAGTAATAGCACTCTAGTATACCAAGTTAATATACAAATACAAATTTTTATTGATTAAGCTGTCACAGAACAAAGAATATAAAAGAAAGCATGGAATAATTAAAATCAGGCATGGATCCCCTGTACGTAAAATAAAGCTATCATCCTCTAACAATCAAATCAAAATGGGCATGATGTCTCAAAATGAAGAAGTGTGTACCCTTGGGTATGTCATACAAGGGGAAGCTAAGTGCTGCAGAAGTGGGCTATAATAAGGAGAAAATAGCTCTAACCAAGTACACAGATAATGATATCCAATGCTCAATCCAAGGGAGTCATACACAATGGTCCCTGGAAAGTGAAGTACATATGTACAATAATTAGAGCAAAGGATAAAAACTTGGAAAGGCGCACTCTAAAACTGTATACCCTTATTTTACCATGTGTATTTATGTGATTGGAATTACATATTACTCAATATTACTCATAATAGGTTGAATTACTGTTCTGATCTTCAATATACACTGCTTATGTTACTTGTGTGTGTTTTTCCAACCCTTCATATTCAGCAATACGCCAGTGACACTCAAGGAATGTTATATGGCATGTATACTGTATGGCAATGAATATCACATGATTGGGATATCTGCATCACACTGCTCTTGAGTAGAAGACAAAGAAACTCCCTTCTAATTAACATAAGTAATCCACCCTAACTAACCTCCATTTGTATTTACAAAATGGGAACTTCGGGGTCCTCCGGAGCTGAATCACACTATTTTCAGTTCCCAAAATACCTACTGAGGAAGTTACCAGGTTTAAACCTTGCTCAGAGGAAACACATTGGCTTCCAAATCTTTGGCCAATAGGAAGCTGCATCATGACCAGTTGTGGCTTCCAATTATATGGCCATTTCAATTCCCTTTAAAAACCAGGAAGTAACACAGATAGCTTCCCAGGTAAGTATCTGGGGAACTGAAAGGTAAGTTAGGGTGGATTGAGCCTTTAAACTAGAAGAGGGTTACTGTGTCTTCTATTATTTTCCTCTTCTGTTTCCTACTGTAAACATATTTGTAACTGAAACTTGTAATGTTGTCAATGTTATTTTGTGCCCAGGACATACTTGAAAATGAGAGGTAACTCTCAATGGTAAAATATTTTATAAATAAATAAAAATAAATATTCTACCATAAATGGGAATGCAATATTATTGTGATCACATAATTCTGGAGCTAAAAAGTCAGTGAAATTCTTGCCACTTGATCCTTTTGACAGTCAAAGGGTTAACTTAAATGGAATGTACAGTTGTCCCATCAGTACTAGAAAGATTTTAAATGTTGAAACTTCTAACTTTGTGCTTCATAGCTCTACATTTTGTAAGTTCCTCATATGAGGAGTTGAGAAATCTGCATGTTAGAAAAACAGAAGTCAAACTGTCAAATTTAAATCTACGTTCAAGTGGAAATTCAATACACCAATAAATGGTTCCTGCTTTTTTTTTTTTTTTAGAAGATAGGATGTTGTTACTGTATAAAGATAAACATGCTCATTTTCTGTAGACATGCTGTACTTCCTCACTTTTACAGCAAGCGACAAAAGGAAATCGGAAAAAGCTTTACAATAATTTATCACAGTAAAAGGTTGTGTATTTACTTTATTTAATAGGACTTCTAACTAAGTGTTTCATTAAAAAAACAATAGTTGTAGATAATGTAGATGTGGCGTAGGCCTTACAACGTGTCATGGTGCAGATAAGAATACCTTAGATCAGGGGTGAGCAAAAATTTTCCCGTGGGGTCCCCTGGCATTTAATTTAAATGCATGGGGGGAGAGCACGGGACCTCTATAACAGCCGCGCACCCCCCAGAAAATAAAGCGCGCCCCCGTTGGTGCACCGCTGCCTTAGATTTAGTGGACATCAATTTGCTACTGTATGATCACACTGTAAACTGAAGCCACATTGCCTTTTTTAGTTGCAGGTGAATGATTGTGACATGGATGTCTATTAACAGTAGATTAAAGTTTTAGTTTTTCCAGTTATGTTCAACAACATGTTAAATACAGGTAGTCTTATTTTTCTCTTTGATTACTAATACTAAGCACCACACACAAAGCAGATTTGCACAAGGGCTTAATTGAACTGCTAGATATTCTTTACAGCAACATTGAGCATACAAATGTGAGATTGCCAATATAATTTTGCTTGTGCTATTTTATTGAATAAGCCATAATACGCGATGAGGTGAGAATGTGTTGCAACTTTGCTTTGTGAAAGGCTATTCAATTTTTGAAGCAATTCACTCCCCAAAATATTTGAGTGAATTGAATTTATCCCTAAGAAAATTCATACTTTTCAAATTGTTGTGTGAAACTTGCAAATGTTTATAATTTTCACCAATTTTTGCTAGCCTTGCCAAAATTTTGGATCAAAATTTAGCTTCAGGATAGTGTTATTTAAGATATATGTATGGTAAAGTGCTTAACTGAGAATTGGCTGTAACATTAATCAACAATACCCTATAAATTCCTTTGATAATTTTAAACATATGTAGGACCCTTTTGACATTACTAGTTATACTTAAGGGGTTATTGGTCCATAGAGGGGTTAATTGTATGGGTAGCTACAGTGTAACAGCTACCCATCACATGGTTTGCCGTGGCTGAGCAGAAACCTAGCCACACGTACCTTCTAGAAAGTCATGATGGCATTAAACAATTTTACAAGCAGAATGCCATACCTCTCCCGTAGAAGCCATAGTGATTAGTGATGTAATATTCTACTTCAGATCCAAGAAGGAGACCAAGATGGGGATCTCAATGTAAATAATATAAGTCTTGGGAGTCTGTAACTATGTGCTGGTCTATAGAACAGGGATACCCAGGCGCTACCTAATAGTTAAGTGTAAAATAAGGGTATATTAACAACCTTGATAGTGGGCAATAAACTTGCACAACGCGAGACGTATTGGATTTATAAACTTCAAACTCTAGCCCCAAAGGGTCTTAACATAGACATAGACCTAGGGGCATTCTATTGAGTCAACAATATGTCACACCATCCCTCCACTGATATTAGAAGTCCATCACTTCGGTCGTTCCCAATTTCCCACACCTTTCTCCTCCATCCTTCTCTTTCCAGTCATCTCCTATCCTTTCCCTTCCCTCCCAAGCCCCCCGCCCCCCCACTCCCTTCCCTCCAGCCTCCCACCATCTCCCCTCCCCCCTCCCCCCCCACTCATCCTCATAGCCAATTGGATTTAATTATCACTTTCTTACGACATATAGCAGGCCCAATTATAGGGTATTGACTATGTTTTTGATTTATTTTGCAGATCTTGATCATCAAACACATTATATTTATGGTGAAGAGTTTACAAAGCCATGTACATATATCCATCATTTGCACTTTTAACTTACGACTTTATTTAAATGTATTTTTTTTTAAAAGTTTTTTAAAAAAAGTTTTAAAAACTATTTATCCCATTATGTTATTATTTATGTTCAAATATGTATAGTGAGGAACCTTCATTTATAGCCATTAATTAGCTTTATAACAACTTTTAACTTAGATGGTAATCTCTATGTTTAGAAACCACATTTTTAATCTTTTGCTTAATTGCTTAATTGCTTAACATAAGGGTTAACCCTGTATAGGTGATAAACAATCCCTATTATAGATTCATATGTTTTTTGGGAATGTATGTATTAACATTATATATTAATTTATAAACGGCTTTATGCGGAGACCACTACATCTAAGACATCTTAGGAAAAAGCATCTTCTTTAGCCACAGGAAGAACCTTGTTTTTAGCGCCGATTTGGGGCGCATGTGATGTTATGAAACATGTTATCAAAGGACTTTTGAAAATAAGGCCAATTTACACACAGCACATGTCTAATTACTAATTTAGATCGGCTGTTCTTAGAAGTTTGATTGAGGGGGGGTGTAGTAGTCTGGACGGCCGCAGTATAAAAAGGAGGAGCAGCGAGCCATATCCATTCTAACTACGGAGCCTGAGGAAGCCCATAGGGCGAAACGCGTTGCTCGAAATCCCCCAGCTATTTTGATCTGTTGCAGCCACCGTCGGGAAGTGCAGAGCTCCATCCGGACGCGGAGAGAGGCTTACTGCAGCACCACGACACCTGCTAAACATCCCCCAGAGACTGGCCTTTTATCCATACCCCACACCGCAGCTCACTAGTTGAGTAAGCGGCGTGTTTGTTGTTCACTTTTATTTCTTTTTAATAAAGTTGTTTAGCCTTGACCACCCAGGCTTATCACCTTATTGCGCTTTCTGGGAGAGAGAAGATAACATCGGAGGCTGCTACTATTCCCTAGGAACCATAAAAGATACCATTCCAAGTGTGCACTCACACTTGACCGTGTGAGTAATTACTTGGATAGATTTCCCTCTTTCCTTTACCACTTGTCACACAGTAATTTTGGAGCAGTGGGACTGCACACGGAAGTCCAAAGACACCATCCCTCAAAGTGCACACACACATGCCCGTGTGAGTGTTTTGTAAGACTTTAAAAATTATAAGTCTCCAACCTCTGGTTATTAGTGTCCCCTTGCACCTATTTGTGTTCATACTATTGCTCATATTTCTATGCTTTTATTGCGAGGGTGACATCAAACCAAGGAAGAAGGAGAGGAAAAGCACAGACGAGAGGTGAAGATTGAATATATAAAGAAAAGAAGGCGACATCACACTAAAGAAGGAAGAAAGGAAGAGCCCAGACGAGAGGCAGAGATCGAATCCAGAAGTGAGGACGTAAAGATACCTTGATGCGCAAGCATTTGCACAAGGCCGTGTGAGTGTTTAAAACTATTTTAGATTTAAAACATCCACTTTAACTGTTTCAGAGTCCTACACACCTGAACCAAATTGCACCCTACTCCATTGTTCCACCAGTGCTCCCCCATCCCTGTCTCTTGTCTCCTTAACTATGTGCTGGTATCAGGAACCTTTTATTATTTGCTAGTTTAGGGAAGTGTCACTCCTAAATACTAGTGTCCCTCTACATGGAAGAGTGGATGGCAGGTACTCTATAGGAAGTTCTTCAGTAAAGGCTTAAAGTATCACCCCAGAGTACCCTTGATAGGGTGATATGGTGGGCATCCTCATGCAAGAGTGCACCCTGCATAGGGATACTAGTGGAGGAAGGAACAACCCACAGCATTGGATTGTATGGACAGATTACAGTAAGCGCAAAAACAAAGAACGAGAGAAAATCAAATGTAAATAAAAGCTAGATAAAACAAGGCTTGTGTGAATTCTTATCTTGAATGGGGGGAGGGAATAGGGGAGGGAAAGGGGAAAGGGGAATGGAATGAGGGTAAGTGATTTGAGCAGATGGGTGAGATGTTAATATTAACACTCACACAGCCATGTGTGAGTGACTGCACAAATGGAAGCTTAGGCTTTGGTCCGGCTGCGTCTGTCGGCTCGCACGGCCGCGTGCACCACCAGCCCCTTACCTGCAATCTGTTGGTCCCTGCTGCCTCCTCCCTCCGTGGCTCACTACGTGCTGTGACGCGTCAGCCGGCCAGTGCTACCAGAAGGTGGTGTTCTAAAGCGTTGACGCGTTACGTGGTGTGCGTGTGAGCCAATGAGGAGGTAAGGAGGGGAGCAGGGAAGGAGCTATGGGTGGGAGGCGTCCTGTTAAGCTGTGTGTGTGTCATGGCTTGTTTTTTTTAAAACTTTTGGCCTGCTCAATTTCATTCGGGAGGAGGGAGGAGTGAATGCTGAGCTCCGTGTGTTGTGTTTTTTAGTTTGACGCCGGCCAATCAGAGGGGCACTTCACTCCGCAGGAACTAGTCTGGGTGTGTGTGTTGTTTCACTCTCACCTCTGCAGACCCACTTCCTATGCAAACACCCTGTGTTAATGCCTGGCTTGTTTGGGAGGGAAAGTGTTTGTGCACAGATTTCTGGTATGAGACGCAGGGGGGAAAACAAACATATGCAAGTTTGGCCGGTGTCTGTCGTGGCCCCGCCCCCTCATCATGGCTGCGACCCCAACCCATTTTGGCCACGCCCCCGCACGCAAAAATGCTCCCTGTGGACCGCAGATAGCAGTCAAGTGCCTCTCCACGAGCCGCCTGTCTGCAGTGCGGGCGCGTGGTCTGAGGCAGCGGGGCCTTAGCCTTATAGTCCTCTTGGTGAATCCTCGATCCACTTCTCTGGTTCTGTATTCCTTTGTTCTCTCAAAAGTAAAGAAAATACCCACGGTTGGTGCCGGGTGGGATATAAACAGTGGTAATGCCAAAATTAGAGAACTAAATGAAATACACACACATGGCCATATGTGAGTGGATTGCACTCAGAGAAGTTGAATTTCTTATCTTTGCCCAGCACTCAGAGAAGTTGAATTTCTGATCTTTGCCCAGCACACAGTAGCTTGCAATTCAGCTGGTTATATGATCGTCTATTGTCTTTCTCCCATCGCTCATTGCGGTGACATGCAGCAACAGATACTAGGATTATAAAACTTGGTAGTTTATTGAAAAATAGCATTAAAAATTAATGCACACTTACAAAGACAAAAGTGCTCGTGTAGGCTCAAAGCAGCTTCCTTCAGCGTTCTGTTGTGGTTGATTCCCTGCTTCCGTGTCCGGAGAATGGGATCGATGGCATACACAATACCTCCACAGAACTACGCGTTTCGCTAAACAGATTTGTCAGTTTCCTGTTGAGGTGGGGCTTGGAGTTCCTTATATGCGGTGATAATTGCATGTTGATTGTGTCACGGTGCTTCTAATTGGTCTGATAAGTCTCTGTATATGGTTATAGTGAAATGGTTATACTACGTTTAAACATAATTATTAAAAAGTGACATATGTGTAAGGTGGGAAAAAACAGTGCTGAAATGGCGCCTTAAATTATATTAAGAACAATTGTTAATACAACTGTATATGTGTTTATATGGGTTTCAGCACTGTTTTTTCACATGTTTCGTTTGACTTGGGTAGTCAGAATCACTGATTAGGCAGCCATTTAATTAGCACTATAATATTAATTTGTATTGTGTATTTTTCAATATTTTATTCTCTTTTTCCATGTGTGTAAGGTGGACTTTAAAGGCTGCAGACTTTACTACAGCATTGGAGCATGCAAGGTTGAAACTTAAGCTGTAAGGCACCATTGGAATTTAAAGGGTTAAAGCTTAGTCTGTATGCCAAATTCAACATATAGCATAAACAGCTAGAAAAAACATGTGTGTTTACCTCTGTATGGATAATGCAATAACTTGTGAAAATACACCATAATTCCAGATAAGATGGTATTAGAATACCTGAAAGATATTAAAGCCTGTGCTTAATGGTTCACAATTAGAATCAGACATCAAACTTCCCCTTAATAGATAAATGTTATAAGGTACATTGGTAATTGCAAATAAGTGAAGTGGTCACTGATTTAATGGAGGGACCTTCACGTCCCAGGGTCGAATAGAAATTGATTGCACATCATAGAGAATCATAAAGCAAAGGTTACTTAAACCATAAGAGCAAATCTGTTTGCTCTATGGAATTAGTACAATCCCACAGAGACAATTAAGCATGGATTAACAAATGTTAAATATCCACATACAGTACACACTTTAAGAAAACAATGGAACAAAACAAAAAAAAACCTCTTTAGTTTAGAGTCTCATAATTAGAGAAAGGGCTAGTATTCCCTTGCATATAGATTGTTAACCTGTTCAAATTAAGATCGCAAAATTGCTGTATACAGCTGATGGACAGAAATAGATACTGTGAATAGTTGGTAGACAGAAGCACATGCGTCATCCATAACTAAAAACAATTATATGGTACATTGACTAACAAGATTAATAATTACTACCAAGTATACCAGACCATAGAGAAAGGTTGTGCAGAGCACTGGATGGACCATTGTAAGAGAATAGGACAATGAACAAATAAAAGATGGGACAGGATGTATAAAGTATATATATCTAATACATTAAAACATTCTGACTAAAAAAGGATAACAGCATGATTGATATATAATAAAAGTCAACAAGTAAAAAGGCTAGAATAACCATTCAACACTTAAAAACGCTTAAAAATACTTATGACAGTAAACCCCATAAAAACACCAATAGATGAAAAAGAATCTGGAAAATAAGGACAAAAAATTTGAACAGAGTGATCTGTATTAAGATTGTCAGTACAGGCATACCCCTGTTTAAGGACACTCACTTTAAGTACACTCGTGAGTAAGGACATATCGCCCAATAGGCAAACGGCAGCTCGCGCATGCGCCTTTCAGCATGTCCCGAACAGCAAAACCCGGCTCCCTACCTGTACCAAAGCTGTGCACAAGCGGGGAGACTATAGCGCCTGTTACAAATGCAGTATTTACATCAGTTATGCACGTATATGACGATTGCAGTACAGTACATGCATTGATAAGTGGGGAAAAAGGTAGTGCTTCACTTTAAGTACATTTTCACTTTACATACATGCTCTGGACCCATTGCGTACGTTAATGCGGGGTATGTCTGTATATTAAAATGTCATTTAAATGAATGCTCCAAGGTCGATATCAATATGTAAACCCGTGGTGATAGAGTTTTCATCTTGTATATCTAATAAGTTTCCTTACGAGCTAAAGTCTGGAGACGATCACCTCCATGCCAATTGATAGATACAGGTTCAATTCCCCTGTAAGTTAGACCTTTTGAGTCACTGCCATGTTTTAATAAAAAATGTTTAGAGACATTGTGTGTTGGCAGTCCTTTCTTGATATTGCTAACATGCTCCAGTACCCGTACTCTTAGTGGCCTGCTGGTGCGCCCTATATATTGTAACCCACACAGGCACTGTAGCAGGTAGACAACAAATGTTATCCGACAATTGATAAAATTTTTGGTTTTAAAACATTCCCCGGTAGTGGTGGATTTAAAATTTAATTTCTCTGTGCTCCCATATGTACATGCTTTACAGCTACAGCATAGCATTTGAAAAAAAAAACAAAGGTTGTGGTAGCCAACTCAGTGGTGTTGGGGGTTGAGTTGTTTTAAAAGTGCTTAGTGCTAGTTTGATTTTGATATTATTTGCCCTTTTAAAAATAATTCTGGGTTTTTTAGGGAGATGATCTTTCAAAACTGGATCTTGGTGCAATAAGTGTCAGTGTTTTTTGATCACTGCACTAATTATTTTGTGGCCTCGGTTATATTTTGTAATAAAAAGACCTCGCTCTCACCATATTGTTTTCTTTTTTTAGGTTTCTGAAGTTCTGATCTTTCTAATTGGCCCTATTTGCTATTGATAGATCCAGATACTTTCCTTCATATTTGTGTTCTAAAAAGCGATCTTTTAGAATATTAGATTGTTCCTTGTATAATTTCTTGAATGTGCAGTTGCACCGGGATCGCCTAAATTCCCCCCGGGGGGAGGGCGGTGTGTTATCTAACCATTTAGAATGGTGACAGCTGTTTCTCATCAAATAGTTATTACTGTCTACTTTTTTTTTAAAATGTTTTGGTTTTAAGTTCATTATTAATAATATAAATAGTAAGATCCAGGAAAATGATTGATTCTGTACTCCTTTGCGAGGTAAAAGATAAATTAAGACTGTTATAATTAATATATTCTAAAAACTGCCCTTCCATATAAAAAACATGTTGTCTATGTAGTGGGCAAGAGTACCAGGTCTGCTCCAAATGGGTGGTTGGACCAGATCATGTCCTGTTCCCACACCCCCATAAAGATGTTGGCGTAGCTGGGCGCAAACCTGGTCCCCATGGCAGTCCCGGATCACTGTAATAAGTATTGACCATTAAAATTAAAAACATTATGTTTAAGAATAAAAGAAATGCTGTCTAATAAAAAAGTTTTTTGTTCACGACCTTGGTCATGGTCAATACTGGTGTATAATGAGGTTAAATCGCATGTAACCATTGTGTAACTTGATTTCCATTCAACTTTTGACAGTATGTCCAGCACCTCCATGGTATCTCTCATACCACACACATATCCTTGGAGATAGTGGTCAATATACTCGGATTGTTTTGAAGTAAGAGACCCTATCCCAGAGATGTTGGGCCTACCAGGAGATGCTGTCAGTTTTTATGAATTTTTGGTAGAAACTAAAAAAACTGCCATAATCGGATTTTGGATGTTTAAATAATTGTATTCCTTCTCGTTAAGAATGCCTGCTAATGTTCCTTGATTGTTCAGCGTGACTAGTTGGCCTCTAAAAAAATTGTTGAGTCTGATTCTTCTGTTTTTACCTTTTCCTTTATGTTCACTCAACAACGTGCCATTTAAAGCAGAGGGTATACCCCCCACATACTCTATTATTGAGGTAGCGACCTAGTTTCTTTCATATCATTCACAGCATTAGATTTCAACATATAGTGACAACAAAGGGAAATAATGTGCCTCTTTGGTGAATGCAGCATGAGCACTGTCACGGGAGACCAGCACTTTTAACACATTTATACCCGGATCCTTTGATTGAGCAAAGCGAAAAGATAAAATAAATTGCAATTTATTTCCACAAATGAAATACACACTATGTTACACAATTACACTAAAAATACACTTACTGGGATGGGGGCAAACGAAATAATTTGTTCCCAAAATGAAATCTTGAAAAACAAAGTCTCTACGAGCAATTTCCCAGGAGCGAGAGTTGCTCGCAAACAGAGCTGGAAACAATCCTCGGTCAGCAGCACTACCTGCAACTGCTATGTACTCCACTGGAGCTGCTTCGTTCGTTCTGCCACTGCTGTATTGGTACTTGCAGCCTTAGCTCTTATGAAGTCTTTAGGCTTGTTACGAAATCATGTAGACTTTAGCTGAATCTTAGATGGAACTTGCATGAATCTTACAATCTGATGAATCTGGTTCCCGATGGGCTGCACGGATTCTTATAGGATTAAAACTCCTATACCTAACCTGTGCAGCCAATCACTCCATCTGATTAATTTCCCCTACCTATCCCGGAGTTGCCAATACCTTACAAGCCTGGCAGAGGTGGTTTCTCATTCTGCTAAGGGCATTCGCGAACCTCGCACCTTTGCCACATATGAGACCCAACATCCTTACCTGGCGACACTCAGTCTGGATGAGACACCATTTGCTCAACTGCCCGGACTTCACACAAAGATGGGGGCACTCGGGTTATTCCGCCACCCTGACACCTTAGTAGGTCGGAGCCTTTAAACTCCGGACTTTTTCAGATATCCCGGCAGCACACCAGCGGGATGTCTTAGAAGTCTGGGGCTGGATATGCTCCATTCATTCGCAGGAATTTCCTGCCATACATTTCTAAACGACAGTGATCATAAACTTCTCGGTGGTGGATTTAAAATGTAATTTCTCTGTGCTCCCATATGTACATGCTTTACAGCTACAGCATAGCATTTGAAAAAAAAAACAAAGGTTGTGGTAGCCAACTCAGTGGTGTTGCGGGTTGAGTTGTTTTAAAAGTGCTTAGTGCTAGTTTGATTTTGATATTATTTGCCCTTTTAAAAATAATTCTGGGTTTTTTAGGGAGATGATCTTTCAAAACTGGATCTTGGTGCAATAAGTGTCAGTGTTTCTGGTCACTGCACTAATTCTTTTGTGGCCTCGGTTATATTTTGTAATAAAAAGACCTCGCTCTCACCATATTGTTTTCTTTTTTTAGGTTTCTGAAGTTCTGATCTTTCTAATTGGCCCTATTTGCTATTGATAGATCCAGATACTTTCCTTCATATTTGTGTTCTAAAAAGCGATCTTTTAGAATATTAGATTGTTCCTTGTATACATTCTCGTCTGTGCAGTTGCACCGGGATCGCCTAAATTCCCCCCGGGGGGAGGGCGGTGTGTTATCTAACCATTTAGAATGGTGACAGCTGTTTCTCATCAAATAGTTATTACTGTCTACTTTTTTTTTTTTTAAATGTTTTGGTTTTAAGTTCATTATTAATAATATAAATAGTAAGATCCAGGAAAATGATTGATTCTGTACTCCTTTGCGAGGTAAAAGATAAATTAAGACTGTTATAATTAATATATTCTAAAAACTGATTAAGGTCATTGTCTCTGCCCTTCCATATAAAAAACATGTTGTCTATGTAGTGGGCAAGAGGACCAGGTCTGCTCCAAATGGGTGGTTGGACCAGATCATGTCCTGTTCCCACACCCCCATAAAGATGTTGGCGTAGCTGGGCGCAAACCTGGTCCCCATGGCAGTCCCGGATCACTGTAAGAAGTATTGACCATTAAAATTAAAAACATTATGTTTAAGAATAAAAGAAATGCTGTCTAATAAAAAAGTTTTTTGTTCACGACCTTGGTCATGGTCAATACTGGTGTATAATGAGGTTAAATCGCACGTAACCATTGTGTAACTTGATTTCCATTCAACTTTTGACAGTATGTCCAGCACCTCCATGGTATCTCTCATACCACACACATATCCTTGGAGATAGTGGTCAATATACTCAGATTGTTTTGAAGTAAGAGACCCTATCCCAGAGATGTTGGGCCTACCAGGAGATGCTGTCAGTTTTATTGAATTTTTGGTAGAAACTAAAAAAACTGCCATAATCGGATTTTGGATGTTTAAATAATTATATTCCTTCTCGTTAAGAATGCCTGCTTATGTTCCTTGATTGTTCAGCGTGACTAGTTGGCCTCTAAAAAATTTGTTGAGTCTGATTCTTCTGTTTTTACCTTTTCCTTTATGTTCACTCAACAACGTGCCATTTAAAGCAGAGGGTATACCCCCCACATACTCTATTATTGAGGTAGCGACCTAGTTTCTTTCATATCATTCACAGCATTAGATTTCAACATATAGTGACAACAAAGGGAAATAATGTGCCTCTTTGGTGAATGCAGCATGAGCACTGTCACGGGAGACCAGCACTTTTAACACATTTATACCCGGATCCTTTGATTGAGCAAAGCGAAAAGATAAAATAAATTGTAATTTATTTCCACAAATGAAATACACACTATGTTACACAATTACACTAAAAATACACTTACTGGGATGGGGGCAAACGAAATAATTTGTTCCCAAAACGAAATCTTGAAAAACAAAGTCTCTACGAGCAATTTAGGATCCAGGGCAGGAAGGGAGCAGCATCATCAGGAACACCCAGAAAAAAATACAAAACTCATCATAGTGTGGTATGAAAAATAAATATATGTCAATATGTGAAACTTGGCTCTTTAGATAACCTACTTACAAAATGTAAGATATATAATAGCAGGTTTGTAATTGTGATGGATCTTTGGACACCTCAGGTTTTGGGCTGCAGCAAACAGCAGCATACATCAGATAGGGGTGGTGTCAGGCAAGATGATGTTTTCACTCTGGCAGCAGCTTCCAATCAGTCATATGCAATCATACAAAGATAAGGGAAACAATAGTGCTTTACCAAATAGCACAAAGTTTTATCGTGAAGACGAGCAGGAAATGTACTCACAATATATTAAATGAGCACATTCACATCATGGTATCTTTAGGAACCAGGGTATTGGATCGGCAGATGGAGAGATCCCTCACTTCACTCCGCTTCCTTGTCCTCCACGAGGGTGCCCCCTCGTCCGGTGCCAGATGGATGGCGTCTGTCGTCACTTCCTGGCCTGGCGGTGACGACATCCGGTGGGCGTGAGAAGAGCGGAGAGTAGGGGGAACGCCGGTCCAAAACTATGCCTCCGTGAATACAGCAGAAAGACAGTTCCCAAACGGAAGATACAGCTGGGCTCTGCTAACTGTCTGCAAATTTCTTTAGCTCAACGCGTTTCACTGCATGCCGCAGCTTCCTCAGGAGAAATGATCATGTCCCCTACTGGGTGCTATTTAAATAGCCCATTCAATTAGGGCAATTGGTAATGCAATCATATATAATTGACACAGGATGATTAACATCATTACACACAGAGTCTCCCAAGCTGGGTACATAATCTCTGTGATCCAAAAAACGACGCATAAAATACTTTAATACAATTTATTTAAAAAGAACATAGAACAAAATATATACGTAAATTAAAAATAATTAAATACTAAAATTAATGGGTAGTCGTTAGATCGAGATGCTTAATGGAGGGTACCCTCCATTAAGCATCTCGATCTAACGATTACCCATTAATTTTAGTATTTAATTATTTTTAATTTACGTATATATTTTGTTCTATGTTCTTTTTAAATAAATTGTATTAAAGTATTTTATGCGTCGTTTTTTGGATCACAGAGATTATGTACCCAGCTTGGGAGATTAATGGGTAGTCGTTAGATCGAGATGCTTAATGGAGGGTACCCTCCATTAAGCATCTCGATCTAACGATTACCCATTAATTTTAGTATTTAATTATTTTTAATTTACGTATATATTTTGTTCTATGTTCTTTTTAAATAAATTGTATTAAAGTATTTTATGCGTCGTTTTTTGGATCACAGAGATTATGTACCCAGCTTGGGAGACTCTGTGTGTAATGATGTTAATCATCCTGTGTCAATTATATATGATTGCATTACCAATTGCCCTAATTGAATGGGCTATTTAAATAGCACCCAGTAGGGGACATGATCATTGCTCCTGAGGAAGCTGCGGCATGCAGTGAAACGCGTTGAGCTAAAGAAATTTGCAGACAGTTAGCAGAGCCCAGCTGTATCTACCGTTTGGGAACTGTCTTTCTGCTGTATTCACGGAGGCATAGTTTTGGACCGGCGTTCCCCCTACTCTCCGCTCTACTCACGCCCACCGGAAGTCGTCACCGCCAGGCCAGGAAGTGACGACAGACGCCATCCATCTGGCACCGGACGAGGGGGCACCCTCGTGGAGGACAAGGAAGCGGAGTGAAGTGAGGGATCTCTCCATCTGCCGATCCAATACCCTGGTTCCTAAAGATACCATGATGTGAATGTGCTCATTTAATATATTGTGAGTACATTTCCTGCTCGTCTTCACGATAAAACTTTGTGTTATTTGGTAAAGCACTATTGTTTCCCTTATCTTTGTATGATTGCATATGACTGATTGGAAGCTGCTGCCAGAGTGAAAACATCATCTTGCCTGACACCACCCCTATCTGATGTATGCTGCTGTTTGCTGCAGCCCAAAACCTGAGGTGTCCAAAGATCCATCACAATTACAAACCTGCTATTATATATCTTACATTTTGTAAGTAGGTTATCTAAAGAGCCAAGTTTCACATATTGACATATATTTATTTTTCATACCACACTATGATGAGTTTTGTATTTTTTTCTGGGTGTTCCTGATGATGCTGCTCCCTTCCTGCCCTGGATCCTAAACTGTTGTAAGGGAATCAGTGCATATTCCCTGGAAGGTTGAGAGAATTCATCAGTTTCACAAACTTTTAATTTTATTTTTTTGAGCACCTTTATAGTTGTTAAGCGCCTTTCCAAGTCACTGGGTTTCACATTGTTTCTCTACGAGCAATTTCCCAGAAGCGAGAGTTGCTCGCAAACAGAGCTGGAAACAATCCTCGGTCAGCAGCACTACCTGCAACTGCTATGTACTCCACTGGAGCTGCTTCGTTCGTTCTGCCACTGCTGTATTGGTACTTGGAGCCTTAGCTCTTATGAAGTCTTTAGGCTTGTTACGAAATCATGTAGACTTTAGCTGAATCTTAGATGGAACTTGCATGAATCTTACAATCTGATGAATCTGGTTCCCGATGGGCTGCACGGATTCTTATAGGATTAAAACTCCTATACCTAACCTGTGCAGCCAATCACTCCGTCTGATTAATTTCCCCTACCTATCCCGGAGTTGCCAATACCTTACAAGCCTGGCAGAGGTGGTTTCTCATTCTGCTAAGGGCATTCGCGAACCTCGCACCTTTGCCGCATATGAGACCCAACATCCTTACCTGGCGACACTCAGTCTGGATGAGACACCATTTGCTCAACTGCCCGGACTTCACACAAAGATGGGGGCACTCGGGTTATTCCGCCACCCTGACACCTTAGTAGGTCGGAGCCTTTAAACTCCGGACTTTTTCAGATATCCCGGCAGCACACCAGCGGGATGTCTTAGAAGTCTGGGGCTGGATATGCTCCATTCATTCGCAGGAATTTCCTGCCATACATTTCTAAACGACAGTGATCATAAACTTCTCGGTGTGTGGTTGACTGAATGAAAGCCCCAATGTGCCTAACATGTTGGAGCAATTAAAAAATAGGGGGACCTTCATTCACCAATTTTTATATAAACATAATTTTTATATAAACATGTGATTTTCTATGTTTTTACCTGAACGACGCTTACAGCAAATCCAAGCGCTCTGGAAGCTTCCTAGCAAAAAGTTAACTAAAAGCCGCTTGCTATGCTGCCAAGTGCTGGACTTTAAAAACATTTTTCCGGGAGACTTCCGGTGACGTCATCCGGCATGGTTGACTGCTGAGAGAGCTCCGGGACCCGCTCTAAAAATCGCAATAATTGACAACTTTTCTCCGAGTTTTCACCACTCTCACAACTAACACCAGACGGAGGAACAAGGGGACGATGCAGTCGAGACTAAAAAAGCCCACAAACCAAGGAGTGGCGAAATACTTTCCCCCCTCGCAGAAAAACCCCGAAGTAAGAGCCGGGATGCAAGATGGCGCCGGCGCACGAGGCTCTCCCACCAAGTCGAGCAGGCCCCGCAACCAAGGGAAGACCCCAACCCAGAAGACCCGATCTCAAGATCCTACATGGAGGAACTTATGACATCCATGCACAAAAAGCTGCATACATCATTACAGACCGACCTTAAGGCGGTAGTCTCTGAACTGAAAAGAGAGATATCAGGCCTGGCAGACAGAACAGCTGAGCTGGAGCTCAAGCAAGGAGATGACCGCCGCAGACTGATGGAGGCAGAAGACGAAATCTTCCGGCTGGGAGAAGAAGTTGCTGGGCTTAAGGAAGAGATGGAGGACCACGAAAACCGGGACAGGAGGCAGAACCTTCGCATTCGGAACGTCCCGGAGTCGGTCCTCCAGGACCACCTGCAGCCCTACCTGACCAAACTCGTCACCACAGTCTGCGGCGAAATTGATCAAAGGGACCTAGAAATCGACCTGGCGCACCAGGCCCTAGGACCCATGTCGGATGACCCAAATAGATGCCGGGATCTAATAGTTAGATTCCACAGCTATACGACCAAGGAAAAGGTCCTGAATGCCTGCCGAATACTGGACACTGTTGTCTTCCAAAATGAAGTCCTCCAGGTATTCAGCGACCTATCCAAAATTACAGTAAACAGGAGGCGCGAGATCAAACCACTAACCTTATTTCTGCGGGAGAACAGAGTCCGCTACCGCTGGGGATATCCGTTTAAACTCATCGCTTCCAAAAATGGAAAGTTCCTGGTCCTGCGATGCCCGGAAGAAATATCTTCTTTTGCCAGAGCTCTGGGACTCTCCCCCCCTCCCTCGTGAATGGAGCCCGAACGATCCTCGGAAGACTTTGAGTAGGGAGACAGACTGAACCGCTCCTCCTGGAGAATCGCTGCACAGACCCAAAGCAGAAGTAAGTGAATCCTTTACGCCAAACTTCACTTGACTGTGCCCGACATCCCTAGTTGGCCGTTGCCACTTACCCGCGCTCTACAGTTGCACACAGACCCCTGCATGGAAGCCGAAAGGAGCCGCCCTAGAGAACCCCAACAACATCAGGCCCACCCTGTATCTCCGTACCTGAATAACGAGACAGGAAGCCCAATTAACCACGGGATCACCTTCCCTACGAGCGCCGGATCCTAAGAGTCGCCGCTGGAGGAGAGAGGCCCTCTCACTTGGGCACCTGGAGGCCGCGGACGGGGAGTGTTGGCGGGAAGATTGTTTGAGTTCAGGCTGATCGATCCAACCCGACCCCCCACTCCTCCCCCCCACATTTTGAGCAAGGACACACGAAGAGAAGCCTGCTCGATTGGAGAAGGCATCCTTGCCCCATCCCACGGTCTGTAGAGGGAAATTGGGGGGCATGGAGAGGGGGGACTCAGGCCATACTACCTAACGGGCCCGTAAAAGGAGGATTAAAACCTGAGTAAACCCCATACTCAAAGGACCCCCGAGTCTATTGCCTAACCCAGAGACTGTTTTAAGAGCAGTGGTTATGTCCCTTATTCCCTGTTGTATTTGTTTGCCTTGCATAGAGATAGTCTCGCCCTAGAAGGTAAATCTTTGTGCCCCGACCTTCCTCACAGTTAAAATCCCTTTAGAAATATGCACCCCCCGCAGTCAATCACGCACACTACAACCCTCAGATGGAACTTGCATGAATCTTACAATCTGATGAATCTGGTTCCCGATGGGCTGCACGGATTCTTATAGGATTAAAACTCCTATACCTAACCTGTGCAGCCAATCACTCCGTCTGATTAATTTCCCCTACCTATCCCGGAGTTGCCAATACCTTACAAGCCTGGCAGAGGTGGTTTCTCATTCTGCTAAGGGCATTCGCGAACCTCGCACCTTTGCCGCATATGAGACCCAACATCCTTACCTGGCGACACTCAGTCTGGATGAGACACCATTTGCTCAACTGCCCGGACTTCACACAAAGATGGGGGCACTCGGGTTATTCCGCCACCCTGACACCTTAGTAGGTCGGAGCCTTTAAACTCCGGACTTTTTCAGATATCCCGGCAGCACACCAGCGGGATGTCTTAGAAGTCTGGGGCTGGATATGCTCCATTCATTCGCAGGAATTTCCTGCCATACATTTCTAAACGACAGTGATCATAAACTTCTCGGTGTGTGGTTGACTGAATGAAAGCCCCAATGTGCCTAACATGTTGGAGCAATTAAAAAATAGGGGGACCTTCATTCACCAATTTTTATATAAACATAATTTTTATATAAACATGTGATTTTCTATGTTTTTACCTGAACGACGCTTACAGCAAATCCAAGCGCTCTGGAAGCTTCCTAGCAAAAAGTTAACTAAAAGCCGCTTGCTATGCTGCCAAGTGCTGGACTTTAAAAACATTTTTCCGGGAGACTTCCGGTGACGTCATCCGGCATGGTTGACTGCTGAGAGAGCTCCGGGACCCGCTCTAAAAATCGCAATAATTGACAACTTTTCTCCGAGTTTTCACCACTCTCACAACTAACACCAGACGGAGGAACAAGGGGACGATGCAGTCGAGACTAAAAAAGCCCACAAACCAAGGAGTGGCGAAATACTTTCCCCCCTCGCAGAAAAACCCCGAAGTAAGAGCCGGGATGAGAGATGGCGCCGGCGCACGAGGCTCTCCCACCAAGTCGAGCAGGCCCCGCAACCAAGGGAAGACCCCAACCCAGAAGACCCGATCTCAAGATCCTACATGGAGGAACTTATGACATCCATGCACAAAAAGCTGCATACATCATTACAGACCGACCTTAAGGCGGTAGTCTCTGAACTGAAAAGAGAGATATCAGGCCTGGCAGACAGAACAGCTGAGCTGGAGCTCAAGCAAGGAGATGACCGCCGCAGACTGATGGAGGCAGAAGACGAAATCTTCCGGCTGGGAGAAGAAGTTGCTGGGCTTAAGGAAGAGATGGAGGACCACGAAAACCGGGACAGGAGGCAGAACCTTCGCATTCGGAACGTCCCGGAGTCGGTCCTCCAGGACCACCTGCAGCCCTACCTGACCAAACTCGTCACCACAGTCTGCGGCGAAATTGATCAAAGGGACCTAGAAATCGACCTGGCGCACCAGGCCCTAGGACCCAGGTCGGATGACCCAAATAGATGCCGGGATCTAATAGTTAGATTCCACAGCTATACGACCAAGGAAAAGGTCCTGAATGCCTGCCGAATACTGGACACTGTTGTCTTCCAAAATGAAGTCCTCCAGGTATTCAGCGACCTATCCAAAATTACAGTAAACAGGAGGCGCAAGATCAAACCACTAACCTTATTTCTGCGGGAGAACAGAGTCCGCTACCGCTGGGGATATCCGTTTAAACTCATCGCTTCCAAAAATGGAAAGTTCCTGGTCCTGCGATGCCCGGAAGAAATATCTTCTTTTGCCAGAGCTCTGGGACTCTCCCCCCCTCCCTCGTGAATGGAGCCCGAACGATCCTCGGAAGACTTCGAGTAGGGAGACAGACTGAACCGCTCCTCCTGGAGAATCGCTGCACAGACCCAAAGCAGAAGTAAGTGAATCCTTTACGCCAAACTTCACTTGACTGTGCCCGACATCCCTAGTTGGCCGTTGCCACTTACCCGCGCTCTACAGTTGCACACAGACCCCTGCATGGAAGCCGAAAGGAGCCGCCCTAGAGAACCCCAACAACATCAGGCCCACCCTGTATCTCCGTACCTGGATAACGAGACAGGAAGCCCAATTAACCACGGGATCACCTTCCCTACGAGCGCCGGATCCTAAGAGTCGCCGCTGGAGGAGAGAGGCCCTCTCACTTGGGCACCTGGAGGCCGCGGACGGGGAGTGTTGGCGGGAAGATTGTTTGAGTTCAGGCTGATCGATCCAACCCTCCCCCCCACTCCTCCCCCCCACATTTTGAGCAAGGACACACGAAGAGAAGCCTGCTCGATTGGAGAAGGCATCCTTGCCCCATCCCACGGTCTGTAGAGGGAAATTGGGGGGCATGGAGAGGGGGGACTCAGGCCATACTACCTAACGGGCCCGTAAAAGGAGGATTAAAACCTGAGTAAACCCCATACTCAAAGGACCCCCGAGTCTATTGCCTAACCCAGAGACTGTTTTAAGAGCAGTGGTTATGTCCCTTATTCCCTGTTGTATTTGTTTGCCTTGCATAGAGATAGTCTCGCCCTAGAAGGTAAATCTTTGTGCCCCGACCTTCCTCACAGTTAAAATCCCTTTAGAAATATGCACCCCCCGCAGTCAATCACGCACACTACAACCCTCAGATGGAACTTGCATGAATCTTACAATCTGATGAATCTGGTTCCCGATGGGCTGCACGGATTCTTATAGGATTAAAACTCCTATACCTAACCTGTGCAGCCAATCACTCCGTCTGATTAATTTCCCCTACCTATCCCGGAGTTGCCAATACCTTACAAGCCTGGCAGAGGTGGTTTCTCATTCTGCTAAGGGCATTCGCGAACCTCGCACCTTTGCCGCATATGAGACCCAACATCCTTACCTGGCGACACTCAGTCTGGATGAGACACCATTTGCTCAACTGCCCGGACTTCACACAAAGATGGGGGCACTCGGGTTATTCCGCCACCCTGACACCTTAGTAGGTCGGAGCCTTTAAACTCCGGACTTTTTCAGATATCCCGGCAGCACACCAGCGGGATGTCTTAGAAGTCTGGGGCTGGATATGCTCCATTCATTCGCAGGAATTTCCTGCCATACATTTCTAAACGACAGTGATCATAAACTTCTCGGTGTGTGGTTGACTGAATGAAAGCCCCAATGTGCCTAACATGTTGGAGCAATTAAAAAATAGGGGGACCTTCATTCACCAATTTTTATATAAACATAATTTTTATATAAACATGTGATTTTCTATGTTTTTACCTGAACGACGCTTACAGCAAATCCAAGCGCTCTGGAAGCTTCCTAGCAAAAAGTTAACTAAAAGCCGCTTGCTATGCTGCCAAGTGCTGGACTTTAAAAACATTTTTCCGGGAGACTTCCGGTGACGTCATCCGGCATGGTTGACTGCTGAGAGAGCTCCGGGACCCGCTCTAAAAATCGCAATAATTGACAACTTTTCTCCGAGTTTTCACCACTCTCACAACTAACACCAGACGGAGGAACAAGGGGACGATGCAGTCGAGACTAAAAAAGCCCACAAACCAAGGAGTGGCGAAATACTTTCCCCCCTCGCAGAAAAACCCCGAAGTAAGAGCCGGGATGCAAGATGGCGCCGGCGCACGAGGCTCTCCCACCAAGTCGAGCAGGCCCCGCAACCAAGGGAAGACCCCAACCCAGAAGACCCGATCTCAAGATCCTACATGGAGGAACTTATGACATCCATGCACAAAAAGCTGCATACATCATTACAGACCGACCTTAAGGCGGTAGTCTCTGAACTGAAAAGAGAGATATCAGGCCTGGCAGACAGAACAGCTGAGCTGGAGCTCAAGCAAGGAGATGACCGCCGCAGACTGATGGAGGCAGAAGACGAAATCTTCCGGCTGGGAGAAGAAGTTGCTGGGCTTAAGGAAGAGATGGAGGACCACGAAAACCGGGACAGGAGGCAGAACCTTCGCATTCGGAACGTCCCGGAGTCGGTCCTCCAGGACCACCTGCAGCCCTACCTGACCAAACTCGTCACCACAGTCTGCGGCGAAATTGATCAAAGGGACCTAGAAATCGACCTGGCGCACCAGGCCCTAGGACCCAGGTCGGATGACCCAAATAGATGCCGGGATCTAATAGTTAGATTCCACAGCTATACGACCAAGGAAAAGGTCCTGAATGCCTGCCGAATACTGGACACTGTTGTCTTCCAAAATGAAGTCCTCCAGGTATTCAGCGACCTATCCAAAATTACAGTAAACAGGAGGCGCGAGATCAAACCACTAACCTTATTTCTGCGGGAGAACAGAGTCCGCTACCGCTGGGGATATCCGTTTAAACTCATCGCTTCCAAAAATGGAAAGTTCCTGGTCCTGCGATGCCCGGAAGAAATATCTTCTTTTGCCAGAGCTCTGGGACTCTCCCCCCCTCCCTCGTGAATGGAGCCCGAACGATCCTCGGAAGACTTCGAGTAGGGAGACAGACTGAACCGCTCCTCCTGGAGAATCGCTGCACAGACCCAAAGCAGAAGTAAGTGAATCCTTTACGCCAAACTTCACTTGACTGTGCCCGACATCCCTAGTTGGCCGTTGCCACTTACCCGCGCTCTACAGTTGCACACAGACCCCTGCATGGAAGCCGAAAGGAGCCGCCCTAGAGAACCCCAACAACATCAGGCCCACCCTGTATCTCCGTACCTGGATAACGAGACAGGAAGCCCAATTAACCACGGGATCACCTTCCCTACGAGCGCCGGATCCTAAGAGTTGCCGCTGGAGGAGAGAGGCCCTCTCACTTGGGCACCTGGAGGCCGCGGACGGGGAGTGTTGGCGGGAAGATTGTTTGAGTTCAGGCTGATCGATCCAACCCGACCCCCCACTCCTCCCCCCCACATTTTGAGCAAGGACACACGAAGAGAAGCCTGCTCGATTGGAGAAGGCATCCTTGCCCCATCCCACGGTCTGTAGAGGGAAATTGGGGGGCATGGAGAGGGGGGACTCAGGCCATACTACCTAACGGGCCCGTAAAAGGAGGATTAAAACCTGAGTAAACCCCATACTCAAAGGACCCCCGAGTCTATTGCCTAACCCAGAGACTGTTTTAAGAGCAGTGGTTATGTCCCTTATTCCCTGTTGTATTTGTTTGCCTTGCATAGAGATAGTCTCGCCCTAGAAGGTAAATCTTTGTGCCCCGACCTTCCTCACAGTTAAAATCCCTTTAGAAATATGCACCCCCTGCAGTCAATCACGCACACTACAACCCTCCCCCCACCGCCTTCCCCCCTCCCCCCCCCACCCCCTTCCCCCCTCCCCTTCACCCCCCCTCCCATCCACCCCCACTATCCCCCCACCTACCTTCCTACCCTTCACCCTTCCCCCCCTCATTCAAGCATACAAGGTCTCCAACTGAATACATGCCTAAGAAATTATACAAATGACGCTCTTAAAGCATACCCACCCCTATTCCTGTCCCCTTCCCCCTCCCAAGGTGTTAGGAATCAAGGGTTAAAGAATCAATGCTAGTCAATGCATACATCTCAATATAAGTATAAATATGTATCTCTTCCAGCCTATTATGAAAACTGCAACCCCTGTCCCCCTATTGCAACCCTTCCCCCTCATCCTTCCTTCCCCCCCTCCCATCCTTCCTCCCCCCCCTCCCACCCCCTACCCCTCCCAATGTGTCAGGATGCAAAGGTTAAAGAATATATGCTTGCTAATGTAAAATTCTCATGATTATGATGAGCAGATATTACGATGCCCTGCCTAATGTGAACTGGCCCATGTGTAGCCTTCCCCCCTCCCCTTCCTCCCCTCCCCAGTTCCAAGCTCACATTGTTAAAACTCACTGATGAAGAAGCTAAGGATGCTGCCAAATGTACACAAACGTCTCCCCTTGGTCCCAATGATCTATATGCTCTCCTCTCCTCCCCCCCCTCTCGCTCCCTCCCTCTCCCTTCCTTTTTCCCCTCAAGTGCTTAAGAAGTTCATGCTAGTTTAGAATATTTCCCCTGCAGTTGGAATGTGTTTAATAACTGTTACCGGAACCAGATTTCGTGAAATACTTGAATAACAAAACTGAGAACGTGTGGTTATGCCACGCCGAGGGGGCATATATACATGCATATGTATAAGGAGGAAGCCTACAAAAAGACACATGCTGTGTTCCTTCTCTCCCCTCCCCCCCCCTCCATCGCCCCTACCCTCCCAGGCAGCATAGGACTTGTTTATAAATGTGACGTTGGAAAATTGTGTATACAGTGAACACCCTTCCACAACTTATTACTGGCTGTCCCTTAATGTCCCCCCTACCTCTGTCCCCCCCCCATCTCCCACCTTCTTCCCCCCGTGTCCTCCTTCCCCCCTCTGTCCCCCCCTTGCCCTCTTTACCTTCTCTACCCTCCCCTCTCCCCCCTTCTGTACCCAAATACCAGTTTAACATCAGAATATACCCCTGGACTCGCACACAATCTCAAGTAAAGCATCCGATTTTGCCAATCACCTAAGGGACTATTTATACCTGGAGATTAACAGAGGACCAAGTCGTAATGGGATAGCAATTCAGGATGCCCTGGCACCCCTGTCAAAGGTCCCCCGCATACTGACCCCCCTCCCCCCACCCAACTCTACCCCACACGACCCGTATGAGATTGGGGAGAACGAAAGGGAACTCAGATAACCACTGGGCCCCCCCCCCCTCTCTCTGACCTGTCGATGGGCGACACCGGACGTACTCCCCCTAAGGGTCTTAAACTCTACTAACCAGTCCTTAGTCAAGACCGGTCTTGAACCTTAAAAACCTTAACAAGGTCTGCTTTCTTGCTCCTTCTAACCCTGCTGGTACTGTCCCAGCAGGACCCCCTCCCTCCTCTGCCCAAGCCCCGTACCAGACCAAACCTAGTGGGAAGGGACAGGTCATAAAACTTGACAAGGACAAGGGAAACTATGGCTAAACAAGGAACAATTAAATAAGTATCCTTAAACGTAAAAGGACTGCAGAACAATAGGAAAAGAAGGCTCGCCCTTCAACAATTGAAAAAACTAAACGGTGATATTGTTTTTCTCCAATGAGACGCACTTTACATCACAGGAGCCACCCAAAACCTTCCAAAATACATTCCCTATGAGCTATTACTCGTCATTTAGTAGTACAAAAAGGGGAGTGGCTATTTTAATCCGGCAGGGCACTCCATTCAATTTAACAAAAATAACAACTGACCCAGAGGGTAGATTCATTGTGGTGTATGGCTCACTATCAGGATCCTCAATCGCCCTGATTAATCTCTACTGCTGCAGCTCATCTGAGTCTAATACATCGCCGGTTTTTCCCTGGCTTTTTCCTGGAATGCGACGCACTTCACCTGGAGCATGCCGCATTCATTTTGCGTTCTCAGCCACTGGTCATGCGCGGTTGATGCGTTTATTGAGAATGGTTCGGATTTAATAGGTTGCAATTCTTCGCGTGTCCGCCAGATGGCAGATATTCATGAATTGTAATGCGCATGCGCTTCAGTAATGTGTCAACTTGCAGGTGTTTCGTTTAAAAATGATACCACAGTGTGCTATTGTAACTTGCCCTTGAGACTGAAGGAAGAGGTTCAATTTAGGCTTTTCATATTAAAGAAAGACAAAGACCAGTTTCGGTTACAGTATTCTCCAGAGACCCGCCGCCCGCCATGAGTGTTCAAGTGCAGCCCATTTTCCAAAAACCCGACAGAAGTTACGCGTATTTGATATAGGCCGTGATTAATGCAACAGATGATAAGATGGCAACAGTTGTTCAAATTTATCAGTATTTTATTGAAAACTATGACTTTTACAAATTTTCGCCAGCTCCTCATACGTGGAAGCGTGCAATAAGGAAAAGGTTATGTAGCGATCCCTATTTTTATCGTATTGAGCCACAATTTGTTGGAGGGTATTGGTGTGTATCACCGGCTTTTTCTTGTATCTATGATCATGCAGACGGCAAAAGGTGAAAGGTCGTGTTAAAACCAACTAAGAAACGATAGTCGCTGCCAAGCAATGCACCAGCACCGGCTTCCAATAACGGTCCCACTGTCAGTGACATCTCTTGCTGTCTATCCAGAACGCCTGAGCCGGATTTCGTGTGCAGTTTCGATCAAGCTTGCATGTACCTTAGCAATTTCCAGCCTCATCAGCTGACAACAGGTGGACTTGTCCCACTGCAAACTATCGACGTGGATGATCAAGAACACTGGACTGGCAGTGGACCGGCGCCGGCGCCAGCTGGGAAATTCTATGGTGAGTATTGTTGCCGTATTATTTTCTGTGCTTTTTTTATTTTGACAATACAGTATCAATATCGGTGCGATTCAAAAGTCAAGCGATTCTCCTGTAAGCAATATCATTGGCTGAGCGGCTTCTACAGTACTGTACTGCAGATACTGAACAATTGGTGGAACACTAGGCGCATGCGCATTGGAACCTTCTTGAAACGCATACACTGGCGACACACTTTATTCGAGCTTGGCTAGTCCCACGAATTCGGGTATATCCGGGTGTATTGAGGTTTGTGACTGTTTTCTGCCCGAGTATATTGGGTTATTTTCCAGGCAGGGATTGAAGCATTTTATTCCTGCTGGCTGCAATACTGCACAGTATATATATATATACTGCATTACAATTCATGAATTTATGCCATCTGGTAGACACGCGAAGCATTGCAGCCTATTAAATCCTAATCATTATCATTTAACAGATCAGCCGCCCGTCAGCCAGGCATGAACCCAGGCTGGGAAGGCAAACGCAACGGGGCTTGTCAGAGGTGAGGAGCGGCGCATTCCAGGTATCTGCCAGGTACATACTGGGTATTTGCTCGAATAAAGTGTGTCGGTGCAGTATGTGTGTCATTACATCGACGGTAGGCGCATGCGCATGTGAACAGGAGACGCCCCCCGAGAAAATTATTGGTGGAACTGGCTGGGAACTTCTTTAGGGGGCTGACCATTACAGTAAAACTTTTCTTTTTGTTTTTCCTCAGAAAAGAAAACGGCTAATGGAGGGATTTCGATGGATAATATCGCTTTGTGTAACAATGCCTGCACATTGCTGAATCGGATTGAAAAACCCACGTACCAGAGTCTACAGTTTAGTGGCCGTTGTTATTAATTAGGATAGAATACTGTACCTAAAACAGTATGCTGATGTTTTCCGGCCGTACAGTATACTGTGTAATAAACCCGAAAAAATAAAATCTATGCATTTATTCTACATGTATTACAGTACTGTGCATACAGAATGTGTCTTCTATACAGTGCCAGTACAGTACTGTATGTGTCTTCTATTTTTTTAATATTATTGTACTGAGCATGCCTACAGTATACAGTACAGTGTGCCTGGACAGTAGTGTACATTCTAGAAACACTGTATTTTGTTACAGTAGCAAAGGAGCCAATGGAACAATGTAAAACAAATCAACATGTTCTTTTATTGGTGGAGTAAGTACAAAAATATTTATTTACAAATACTGTACAATGTAGAAACATTTTAAGTGCACAGCAATTCAAAACATCAACAGGTGTATGGTTTACTGCTACCGTTGTGAAAACATTTATGTCAGTCAGTATGGTTTACAGTCATGTTTTAAAAAAAATTATTTATTGATAAAATATACAAAATGCAACATCTCCTTTATTAAAGAACGGCAAGTCAAAACATATACAGTGGGAAGGTGTGCAAAACAGTCTGCACCAGTACAGTCCTCGAGGGCAGCAAACAGGCCCGGTTTTTAGGGTAACCTTTGAAAACCGTGCCTGTTTGCGGCCCTCAGGGACTGGAATTGTGCAGGTCCTGTGTGTGTGTACAGCAAGTTAAAACAGTAAGTTAAATACAGTACAGCAGGTCAAAACATCTCCTTTATTTAAGTTCAGCAGGTACAGCACAGTTCACCACAACAGTATGGTCTTACAGTTCCCATGATTAAACCAGAAAGTCCACCACATTGTCCGTCCATGGCCGATTCCTTGCATGGCGCAAAACGCCATTAATGCAGTCTCGAACGCCTTTCATTACAGGATCTGTAATTGGATAAAAGCGCCGCATTTCATCCAGAATGTTCTTTCTTAAATTGTCAGGAAGCGCCTTTTTACGCGATTTCCTTCGTAGTTCAATCTGAAGGCCCAGTCGCAGTACAACGAGTAGGGAACATGATGCTTAAAAAGTAACAATGCATCCTTGTGTGGTGCACCAGCACTCATCACCCTATACTTCTCCCTGAGCGCCGGTGGCAGATCGCACAGGCTGAAGTCGGGCACCGTATCGATGCGAGCGAATGTAGGTCTTCTGGGAGCGAGTGTGCTTGAGGCGATGGGCAATGGTAGGTTGTCTGGGAGGAAGTATTCCTCCAATCTTGGTCACCGTGTTGTCTCCTGGCGTGGTCTTGACAGGGTTGTCATGTCCTCCTCAACGGCATACATGTACACTACATCTTCTGGTGGAGGGGGTGCACTTGGTAATGGAAGGGGGTCGATGCTCCCATTCATCACATCCATGTCACCATCCTGCTCCGGTGTCGGGGAAAAAGGGGCATTAACACAGAGCAAATGATGTATACCCGCTATGTCAGCCTCTATCTTCTCCATCCGTCGATCCATCCGTTGATCCATATGTTGCATCCGTTGATCCCCATTTAGCATTGTCTCCAGAAGCAAATCTATCTTTGCCAGCACAATAGAGATCCCGGGGAGATCCACACTTATCCCATTCAGTATCCGGTCTAACGAGCTGCTTCTTGTGCATGGCGTGTGGACATCTGGGTGGATGGGTGCAACGGAGGAAGATATGGGGGTTCCATGGAGAGAAGCGGTGGCATCGTCGAAGAAGGTTGGAGGAGTGACCTGTGGATATCCGGTAGAGGATAAGCGGCAGCGTCATCGAAGAGGGATGGAGAAAGTGACCTTTGGATTTCCGGGCGAGAAGCAGAGTCGTCTAAGAGCAAAGGAGAAAGTGACCCGTGGATTTCAGAGGCAGCGTCGTCAGATAGAACTGGAGAGGATAGGCTGTGGGTTTCCGGTAGGGCGGCGGCAGCGTCGAGGACGAGGGGTGGAGAAGACGGGCTGCAGATTTCCGGGACAGCGGCGGCAGAGTCGTTGAAGCGTATGTGAGGAAGTGATCTGCGGGTTCGACCGTCGAGAGTACATCACCGTATATCTTCTTGACATAATAAGGCTGACGTCTATGAAAACCCTTAGCCTTTGGGGTCAGCAGAAGGTTTTCTTTATTGGCCTTAGCCTGTCACTTTTGCCTTGGCGTGGAAACGGCAACCACCTTTCGCTTTTTCTGCTTGACAGGCACGGCAGAGGCGAGTGAGTTCCTGCGTCCATAGAATCGGGGTTGATCCATGGAAGCAGATGGTATACAGTAATGCAGTATCTGGACAAGGGCAAGTTCAGATAAAGATCATCGAGTGGTGGGCTATGCAAAGTGTGTAACCTTTTATGCATGGCAGCGAGGTACAGGTGTTGAAAGTTGGCGTACTCTAATGTGAGTCATTACCGTATAAATACACCATCCATTTTGTGGATTCACTGCACATTGAATACACATCGACTAAACATCGAATATACATTCTTGTGTTTGTATTTCTTTCTACTCACAGCAATGGTTGTTAAAAAGATTTCCAAGGATCTCAGCATGCGAATTAAGGAGATGTACACGAGCAGACACCGAATTGCTGCTATCCAACGCTGGTTAGCTACTTCTGGCCTCGTTGTGCCAGCAACCACGGTGAGCTACCATGCACACGGAAAAAAACGAGACCGCAAAAGGGCACTAAGGGTAACTAACGCGTAAGTATATTTATAAAACTTTAAAAAAAAAATAGATCAAAAAATGTACTGTACATCTACAATACTGTATCTAATATTTTTGTTATTTCTGTTGATTTATATTAGAACAGTATATATATTTTGTATATTTATATTTATATTACAACAGTATATATATTTTGTATATTTATATTACAACAGTATATATTTTGAATATTTATATTACAACAGTATATATATTTTGTATATTTAGATTTATATTAACAACAGTATATATATTTTGTATATTTAGATTTATATTACAACAGTATATATATTTTGTATATTTAGATTTATATTACAACAGTTTTATATTGATGCATATTAATAGAACACTATATTGTATCCTGTTGATCTACTGTCTCTAATATTTTTATTTACCGGATTGTTTTTCTTTACATTGTAGGGAGACAACTCTTCTGGTGGACAAAATAAGTGAGGAGAATGATGAGAAGAGTGCATTAAGTGTCAAATACACTCTATAGGAAAATCACAATCTCACTGTATCCGCGACCAGCATAAAGAAGATGAGACGCAGCATTGGATGGAAATATGGACGTGTTAGGTTAGTACTGGACAGTACAGGAGGTAAAAGTGTTGTTTAGGAAACTGTACTGTACCGCTAAAAATATTTATTCCTTGTCATTACAGAGCATACCCCATGATAAGGCACGCAAACAAAATCAAAAGAGTGGTCCAGGCCCAGGCATGGATCGACGGTGGGGAAACGTTCCAGGATTGCATCTTCACTGATGAGTCTACTGTGTCGCTGGAGAGATTTGCAAGCTTTGCATTCCACAAAAAAGGCCGCATATCTTTGAAGCCGCGGCCAAAACACCCCGTGAAGCTGCATGTGTGGGGTGCCATCTCTTGGCGTGGACCAGGATGCATTGTCATCTTTGAAGGTAAAATATATGAAATATAATGTAGCCTTATGCATTGTACTTTTCTAGTGTAGCCTTACTGTATGCACTGTACTGTACTATTGTGCAGTTTTTTGAGCACTTTTCTTTTCTTGCTATAGGAATCATGAATAAAGCTTTCTTCCAAGACAACATTGTCCCTGAGATACAATACATCACATGCGAGTTCCCGAATGGTCACCGCTTCTACCAGGACAACGATCCAAAGCACACCGCGTCAACAGCGCATATCCTTGAGCGTGGTATCAACTGGGTGAATACACCAGCGGAGTAAGTGCGGTAACCGTGTCTCATTATTTTCCCACTGTTTTTACTGTGTACTGTATCTCTTAAACTAATTGTCCTTTTTTTCCAATGACAGATCGCCAGACTTCAATCAGATCGAAATGGTCTGGCATCAGCTGAAGGACCATATCCGGAAAGTGGCGAAACCCTCCAAAAAGGACGAGTTGTTGAAGGCATAATAAGTTTTTGGAACGATGTACTCACCGTGGAACGCTGCAATAAATATATAGACCATATTTCCACTGTGTTGCCCATTGTGATCGCGCGTAATGGGCAAGCATCAGGAAATTAGTACTGTGCTGTAGTATTGTAAGTACAGTATGATACAGGTAAGTATGGCACAGATTTTTTCTTTTCCAATAGTCAGAGTATACAGTAGTTACAGTTTATTCTTTACAGAAAGAGCAGCACCAGCCATCAGGTTACAGTACATAGTATTTAACAGTAGTCAGAGTATACAGTAGTTCCAGTATAGACTAGTTTGACAGTACTACAGTAACTGCCTATTAACTGCTCAATTTTTTTCTTTCCAGAGAAAGCAGCACCAGCCATCTACAGTAGTACTACACATCACACAATGCCATAATACAGTACGCACATAACTGCACTAATTTTTTGTTTTCTTGTCGTTTCAGGAAAAAAGGGTGGCCTGGGGGGAGGTGGGGTTTTGTGTCCAGTCTAATCTGTTTGTACAGCCAAATGTACAGTATATAAACAGCAGTAATGATGTACACAAAACCTCTCCTCTCTCAATGAACTACTGTACTGTACACAGAATGAGGAACAAGATAAAGATGGAAAAAATAATATTACTATATATATATTATACATTACAGTATATATTATTAAATAATATTCTTATAAATGTGCATTATTCATGTTTCCCCATGTTTTACAAATGTTTTCTAAATGTTTATCCAATTTCAAGCTGCCAGAAGAACTTAATAAAGACTGCATTATGTATTATTCATGATTATTTTTATATTTGTATTTTTTGGTTCCTGATAAAATAAAATAAATATTTATTCACATTCCTGCTAATCATAATCATTGACAACAACCACATACAGTACACCAATTAATAAGAATGAATGACAAAACAACATGAATCAGTTAATGTTTTTTTTTAACTCTCAATTCTCACAATGCTGTGCTAATCAGATTTCCATTTCAAAATCGAGTAGGGATTTTCCAATGCGTTACCTTAAACAAAGCCTCAAAGGGTTGGGTGGGGGGGGTGAGTCATGTGCAGTTATCAGCTAGCTCCCATCTGAAAGAGGATTACACGCAGGCGCACTGAGGCTTTGTAGCTCGGCTATGGACGGATTAAGAACACAATGGCAATATTCCGAAAATTAACGACTCTGTGGAGAGAGGGGGTTGGGTGACTCATGCGCAGTAAGCAGCAAGCTCCCATCTCTAAAAGGATTAGAGTACACGCAGGCGCAGTGAGGCGATTGACGCTCGGCTAGGGACGGATTAAAAACACAATGACTAACTAACTTCAGAAAATTAATGACTCTGTGGAGGTGTCTGTCGATAAGAGTTTGTGTGTGCGTGGGGGAGGGATGAAGGATTAGTTGTGCAGCAGTTCAAAGTAATAACATACTGTAGAGTACAGTAATTTCAAAAGGCAGTTCATCATAATACTGTAATTTGATCCCTACACCCCCCAAATACAGTACATAAAATGCACACAAATCAACCATGTGCAGGCAAACGCACAGATTTAATATCGTAATATCAAGATTGTTTTTGCAGGCTTGTGGATAAAATAACAGTTAAAAAATCATAATTAAAATTTTTTTGGGGGGGCACTCAAGCAAGCAGTGGTGGGTGAAGTTACAGGCGCGTGAGCAGGAATAAACTAGCTCCCATTCGAAAGAGGATTACACACAGGCGCATAGAGAGGTGATGCTCTATGCAAATCAAATTCGAGAAGGGATTTTCCAAAGCGTTGCCGTAAACAAAGTCTCAAAATTCCCATCTCAAAGAGAATTACACGCAGGCGCAGTGAGGCTTTGTAGCTCGGCTATGGACGGATTCAGAACACAATGGCAAGATTCAGTAAATTAATGACTCTGTGGAGAGGGGGGGTTGGGTTACTCATGCGCATTAAGCAGCTCCCATCTCAAAAAGGATTACACGCAGGCGCAGTGAGGCTTTGTAGCTCGGCTATGGACGGATTCAGAACACAATGGCAAGATTCAGAAAATTAACGACTCTGTGGAGAGGGGGGGTTGGGTGACGCATGCGCAGTAAGCAGCTAAGTAGCTCCCATCTCAAAAAGGATTACACGCAGGCGCAGTGAGGCTTTGTAGCTCGGCTATGGACGGATTAAGAACACTAAGGCAAGATTCAGAAAATTAACGACTCTGGAATTTCAAATCCTTGAGCTAGAATTCATGGGGGCGGGGGCTACAGGGTACAGCTGCATGAAGTTCAAAGCTAAAGACATACTTTTATTTCAAAAGGCAGTTCATCATAATAATACACCCTTAAATACAGTACGTAAAAAGCACACAAATCATCCATGTGCAGTCAAACGCACAGGGTCGAGGTCAAAATCTACAGCACAGATTGAATATCATAATACAGTAAGATGGTTTTTGCAGACTTGAGGAGAAAAAAAAAAAAAATTACAATAGAAAAAAAATTTTAATTTTTTTTTTTGTCACTCACTCAGGCAAGCAAGCAGTGGTGGGCGAAGTTACAGGCGCATGCACAGTACATTCCTGCTGTCAAGCAGGAATGTGATTGAAACCAGACACACGTTCAAAGGAATGGTGTGGGAGAGATGTAGTGCATTGTAGAGAAGATAAGAAGTTGAAATACCCTGCAGTGCAGTTAATTATCCTGAGTGAGGGGAGAGCGCTGTATATGCTGAAATGTGACACAGTTACAGTACAGTACACGCCTATGCGTTTCAACAATTTTCAAATGAGACATACTGAGACATACTGTACTGCAGAACAGCACTGCAAATGCATGTACTGTATACTATAAATATGCAAATTTACAATTACTGCGCGTGCACACACAGACTGTGTACTGACGTAGGTTGAACCGCTAAGGTATTAGACTTCCAAGACAGCAGCTCGCAATCGCGCCCCTGAGTTTTTACACGGCATTGCAGTATTGCAGACAGCGAGAATAAAATGCTAATATCACGAGCGCGAAAATAACGCAGTTCACTCCGGGCGAAAATGACAAAAAAACGCACCTGACCGGGATAATCTGAGAGCCACGGATCTAGCCGACTTAGACTCAGATCGGCCGCCACTGTATGCCCCCAACGAGAACCAGACGAACTTTTTAAAAAAGTATTAGAAGAGGTTGACTCCGAATACTTGTCGTCCCTATTAATAGCAGGAGACTTAAATATGGCACTCAACCCAGCGGAAGACAAGTCATCTACCCCAGGACGCCCGCACTCAACCCAAACAGTAAGGTTGGGGAAATTTTTTTGAGATATTATAAAGGAATTTTCTTTAGTGGATATTTGGAGAGCACAGCATCAGGAACAAAGAGACTACACCTTCTTCTCGGCCCCTCACCAGACCTATTCCCGTATTGACTACTTCCTTGCTACCAAGAACATCCTAGAAGCGACGGCCAACACTGACATAGGCCCAATTACGTGGTCTGATCATGCCCCCATTTTTCTGAACCTCACGACCCCATTTGTAAAAACATTCTCATACAGCTTGAAGCTAAATGACTCCTTATTAAACAATAAAGAGGTAGAAAGGGAGATCAAATTAGCCCTTAAGGATTACTTTAGACTGAACCTTGGCACGGTCGGGTCCCCAGCTATCCTATGGGAAGCCCATAAGGCGCCTATCAGAGGTAACTTTATCTCAATAGCATCACATAGGAAGAAAGTCAAAGAAAAACTAATCAAAGAGCTTACAGACAAAATTATAAAATTCGAGCAGCAACATAAACTAAACCCCTCCCGGAAAATCTATAAGCTTCTGACAGCTGCTAGAAGCGAATTGAAGGACACCCAACTAGAAAACATAGAAAAAGCTCTCAAATGGACAGGTCAGAGGTATTACGATAAGGGGAACAAAGCCGACAGACTTCTTGCTAGCAAGCTAAGAGGCATACAAAAATATCACAAATTACAGCGATTAAGAATAGGTCTGGTGAGATAATTTACAATGAGAAAAAAATGCAGAAGAATTTACCAAATTTACCCCAAATTATACAATTTAAGAACCTGCTCCGCCAACCCAAACTCAGCCGATTTGGCGTCAATCGTAGACTACCTTGACGATTGTAACCTACCCTCCCTAACAGAGGAGGAAAATAATATGCTGAATGGGAAAATCACACTAGAGGAACTGACAGTGGCAGTAAAGGCATCCAAAACATCTAAAGCGCTGGGACCTGATGGCTATACAAATTTTTACTACAAGAAATTCCTACCTATATTATCACCCCACCTACTAGACCTATTTATCTCCTTCATGGAAGGGAATCCAATCCCGGCCTCAATGTCCTCAGCTAATTTATCAATAATCCATAAGGACAGGAAAGATCCGACCCAGTGCGGAAGCTATAGGCCCATATCCCTACTGAACAACGACTTCAAACTATACAGTAAGATATAAGATACTTATATGCGAACAGGTTGAACCCCATCTTACCTAGACTAATTTATTTGGACCAAGTTGGGTTTGTCTCGGGGCGTCAAGCCGCGGACAATACCCACAAAATAATAAATATAAATCGATCATGTCCACATGTCCAACACAAAAGCGATGCTACTGAGCCTAGATGCAGAGAAGGCATTTGATAGGATAGACTGGTTATTCCTAGACAATACCTTGAAAAAATTTGGCTTTAAAGATACTTTCCTGGAAGGTGTCTGGGCTCTCTACCAGAACCCTTCCACTGCGGTCAAACTCCCAGGCGGAACAAGCGAGAGATTTCAAATCAAAAACGGCACAAGGCAGGGTTGCCCCTTATCGCCTCTTCTCTTTGCCCTCATGATTGAGCCACTTGCGACCAAAATTCGTAATAATATGAACATTCAGGGCGTTGACATAGGAGGAACAAATTATAAAATATCCCTATTCGCTGATGATATCATTCTAACCTTATCCAAACCCCAAACTTCTCTTCCGAACCTTCAAAGAGAACTGTCGGACTTTGGCAAAGTGTCAGGATACAAAATAAACAGTGGAAAGTCTGAAGCCCTAAATATCAGCTTACCAGAAGTTGAAGTGAAACTATTCAAATTGAATTTTAGCTACCGATGGTGCTCTTCATATATTAAATACTTGGGAGTAAATATATCAAGACACTACCAAGATAACTACCCAGCTCTTTGGGAAACAATCAAAATAGACTTGGATCAGTGGGAAGGTTACCAGATCTCATGGATTGGGAGAATGACATCCATTAAGATGAACATACTCCCTAGACTATTATACTATTTTCAGACACTGCCATGTACCTGGCACTGAACTAAAAAACATACAAAGCAGAATGTTTAACTTTATCTGGGAGGGTAAAAGACCCAGAGTAGCAAGATCGGTCCTTTTGGCATCAAGAGGAAGATGGGGTATGGCTGTCGCAGACATCAACAAATATTACATAGCAGCACAATTGAAACAAGCTGTCATGTGGAACACCGACCCGGCCAAATGTTGCTGGATTGAAATAGAGTCCAAGTATGCCAGAATGCCTTCTCTGCAGGCCTGCCTCTGGAGTCTAGACAGGAGAGATAGACAAGCACATAACTTAAAATTAAATGCGACAATACTCACCTGGGAGGTATGGTCAAAATATAAGACCAGATTTGGGCTTTGCTCATCTAGCCCACAGCTCACGCCCATACCTAATAATCCCAAATCCCCCCCGGGATGCAGATCTAAGCTTTCTGAACAATTAAAATCTAAAGGGATTGGGGCGATTGCGGATCTCCTAAACCTCGAAAGGCTCCTGAGCTACCAAGAAGTACGAGCCAAATATAAGATCAGAGAACTGGACACATTTAAATATTTACAAATTCGACACTTTGCCCCAAAAATATGCCCAGCTCCAGAATTCACCCCTCTCACCAAATTTGAACGGCTCTGTAAAGCAAACACCTACCAAAAGGGACTAATCTCTGAAATATACGCCGATTTAGAACATTCGGTGGCCCCCCAAAACCATGACTATATGCTCAAATGAGCAGCTGACTTGAAAATCACAATAGAGAGAGAGATTTGGGATGAAATTTGGCTGGCAGCCTCGGAAACATCCTTTTGCACCACAACCAAGGAAAATATTTATAAAATTCTCTATCACGGGTACCTCACTCCTGTGCGATTAAATCAGATCTACCCCCTGGCGTCGGACCTATGCTGGAGAGGCTGCGGACTTAGAGGGGACTTGGCCCACATCTGGTGGACCTGTCCGGAAATGATAAAATATTGGACTAAGGTCCACAATTTGATAAAAGAGGTCACCGACCTGGAATTACCTATAGAACCACTGACCTTCTTACTTGCAAGGCCAATACCCGGAATTGGCCGTCCAACTAGGAAATTAATCTCCTTTATTCTCACTGCGGCTAGATGTGAGATAGCGGCATCCTGGAAAAAACAAACCACCCCATCCAAAAGGTCTATCAAAAAAAGGATCAGTGAAGTGATGCTTAATGAGAAGTTGACGGCAATGCTCAGACAAAGGCTCTTTGCATTGTTCAAGATATGGGAGCCCTGGATACTCCTTACGAGATGAAAGGACCACACAGACACCTCCTTGGAGACCAAGCTCGGTCACCTAAGCTCTTGCGCCTAATACTGACAGGCTAGGGAATGTGGCTCCCAGGGTGGGAACACCCTCACCCCACTCACCCCCTGCATCCCCTCCCCACCCCCTCCATCTCTGTCTTCTCTCTACGAGTACTCCCCTTTCAATGACAGCCAAGGTTTTCTTTCTTTTTCCCCCCCAAAAAGTTAAAATGTTAATGTATTAGGCGGTGAAATGTATCTGACAATCAACTGTTGTATCAATGTCTAATAAAAATATTTGAAAAAAAAAAAAAAAATTCCTTGTCACTTTTACAGGCAAAACACTGCTACCATATACACTTTAACTTAGAAACTATATTATTCTCGCCAACTTATACCTGGTGAACCCCAATCTGGGTCCTGGGGTTTTGGACATATACCGGGGGACATTTGAATGTAATTCATTCCCCTGCCCGGTCTTACTATTCTGGTCTGTGCTGAAGCAGGGAAATCTCATTTGCTTGACACTCCTGGAATAGTAAGACACATCATTGGGTTGCAGAGATGGCACTTCACAATTCCCCAATATTGCTCAGGGGCACCCAGCTGGGCATAATACCTTTATTATTGGTCTGGGTACCCCCTCCCATTCACAAGTACCCCTATGGAAGAAGTTTATATGTTTGTTCCTGTATAATGTAGGAATGAGATGATAGGCGGTCACTGCAAAATGGAACTCGGCCAAACTTGAAGTAATAAAATCAGCTTAATTAAGACAAAATCCTGCACATCACACACATCAAACTCTGACGCGTTTCATCCCGACATGGGACTTTATCAAAGGTACTCTTTGATAAAGTCCCATGTCGGGATGAAACGCGTCAGAGTTTTTCTCTCTGTGCAGCATTTTGTCTTAATAAAGCTGATTTTATTACTTCAATTTTGGCCGAGTTCCATTTTGCAGTGACCGCCTATCATCTCATTCCTACTTCTATCTACATTGGCTGGAGCACGCAGGTTTCCTACTACAACTACAAGGGAATGCATTCCCTTCCCAGCGCGAGTGCTGGCGACACCCCTTTGAATCCGTGGACGCGCCGGAGCGCTCGGCATGCTGGGACATAGCCGGACCAACAGCTCTTCATTCACACAGGAGACGGCACCTTCTCAACTATCGTGAGCTCGGACCGGCTGGACGGGTAGCAAAGACACCGGGTCGGTTAAGGGCAGCATTTTGTGGGCTCTATTGAGTTCATGGTTGACGTGTCTGCGGATGCTTCACCTTCTGTCTCTATCCATCATCCTGTATACTAGCCCCCCACCCAGGGTTTAGTCTATACACGCTACCTTCCTTCATGACTTTGATTATCTCACACTTGTAGTGGGATTCTTAACATTGTGGTCTATATATGGATTGGAGGCTTCAGCAAAATAGCCATACATGTGACTTTGTAGCATCGGATACACTGGGTTCTTTTCCCTTTCCTTCTATGTTCCTGTATAAAGAATAAGAAAAGTTATTGGCGCCCTCTAACATTTCTTCTAAATTCTTCCTATAACAGCCCTGCACAGATGCCAGCACCCTGAGAAACAAGGTAAATAAGAGATGCTGAGCATCACCTGCATTTAAGCAATATAAGCAACACCAGAATAGCCATTGGATCACTTTGATGTAGCCCTCTTTTGTTGGCCAATAGGAAGAGGTGTTACACATAGATGTCCTGTTGAAACCTTTAGTGTAGAAATACTCAACATTTTTTTTATGAAGGGATTGTGATATTTTGAACAATTTTGAGCAAATTTGTAATATGGAGCTTTTAAAGCCATGTGAAAAATAACAGTTAAAGAAGATTAAATAAATTCTGTCACATTACCACTCTGCAGGGGTAAATTCTTAATAACATTCCTACTGTGTACTTTTATTTTGCATTCATTTTTTTTCATCCAAGTTAACCAGATCACAACTTACAAAGATTTATAGAAAACATTAAAAACTGATATATTTGGGGACCAATAATTTTCAAATACTGTTTATGTAGCTGCAGATAACACAGTTGTCAAACAATAGAAACAATTACAATAAGATAATGAACTACTTTGTATAGAAGCACGTTACTGTTATCCAAAGCAAGTTTTGTTCCTATTGCCTTTGCTTTTAATTTTATTGTGTAAATATCCAGTAATTTCACGCTTTTCAATAATACCAATAACATAAATTTATTTCATGCAATCTTATAAATCTGCGGCTTAAAAATATTTATGTCCTAGACCTTAGTACTGCATTAGAATCACTGCTATGTTCTCCCTGGAGTTATGTTTGAAACTCTGAATCATCATTAATAAATGTTGTATTGTTATACAGTATATTCTGAGATCATTTCTGTTCTGACCATCAGAGATAATTTTTTATTAGGTTTAGACACCCAAAAAAATTTAAATCATGAAACAAGTTCAAAATTATAGCAACAGTGTTAAAATTGTGCTTTTACTTTATTGCAATTCCACAATATTTTGCAACGTAGGTCTGCATCTTTAACAGATGTAACTAAAACTATGATATCTAACTATAGCAACACAAATGTGTCTCACCATTCTTTCTATTTCCTGCTAAAGCATTTCAATTCCCACAAGATTCTACATTCCCTGTCCCTGTCTTGCATGCACCAACACAGAGGAAGACATCTATGGAAGAATGACTATAGCCCATAATTACTAAGTGACTCTATTCCATAAGACACCTTCTGGCACCAGAAGATACCTTACAGCTCATTCAAGTGAATACAATTTCCACTGTGGGTGAAAGTGTTTTCCTTGCCAGTGCTTCAAGCTTCCCTGAAAGAAAGCATATTTACAACATATTGAATAGCGGTCAATGCATATTTATTAATAAAGCCTTCTTAGGAACCTGCATAATCAGAGCCCCCTAGCCTAATAGTAATAAATAGTCTTCTAAATTTCTTGGTCCCAGATTCTGGGACATGATATACAACCCAGATGCAGAATCTACCAATAAAACGTAGATTCACTGGACTAGGTTTGGCAAAATGGCTCTTCAGTAATTTGTATTTACAGAGATTAAATCAGCATCAGTTTTGACATGTAATCATACACAATGCCCTCTGCTAAAACACGAAGGTTATGCAGAATTAGACAATTATCCAGTTTGCTAATCATAGTTCATTAGCTTAACTTCTGCTGTTATTAGCAATAGACCGAGCATATGGTTTAATTTAATGTGTTAAAGGATGAAAAAAATCCATAAAATTATATCTCATGATAAGCCTCTTTAATAAGCGTCTTTCTAGTACTTTCAGAACGTGATTAAATGTAGTCATGTAATGTAGATATATCTGTATTTGTGAGTACAGATATGTCTAAATTCATCAGAGTATATTCATATGCAAAATAAATCACCTAGCTGAATTTGATTATGCGTAATTAAACATAGGGGCCAGTGTAATGTTATGGAAATGTTTTGTAAAAAAAAAACAAACGTGATAGAAGAAATTCTCAATCACAGTCATCTGGAAAGGATAAAATCGTCAAACTCTCACTCATAAAAAAATATTCTTAAAAAGAGTTATAGAATTGTTGTCAGAAATATTGTATTACATTTGAAACTCTCATTATCTTATTTAACAGCAAAACTATTGGAAGATTCATGTTATTTCGTAACTATAATTTTTTCTTAGAACAAGTCTTTTTCAATTTTTGTTTCAAATGTGCAGTTTTTTAATATTCTGAAAAATTACACGAGCAGCAGAGTCTGTGATGACTATATGACGGGGAGCGCTGTGGACATCTGAGAGCTTTCTACTTCGACTGACTGCTGTGCTACCACACAGATGTCCAAACATCGCTCTAAGTGCAAGGGATCTTGAAAATCAAAGTATGTACAGATGCTGCAGCCATTATTTTAACAAATCACGCGGTGTATACCTCGGAATACCACTGGCATGGCGCGGGAATGCTTCCAACCGTACCGCCTTAAGACGCGAGTGCAGGCAAGTGCATAAAATGGCATTTTAGTGTTGTGGCTTTTAAACACCTGAAATTGACACAGTAGCACAGAACTGAACACATTACAATTCATTCATTTTAATTAATTGTGTTTAATTGCACACAATCCATGAAATTCAAACAAAGCAACCGCGATAAACACGTGTGCCTTGGGCGATTGGTCGCATTCATGCAGCAGCGCACACAAAAACGGCACCATGATTTCTTAAAATAATGTCCGCTGCATCTGTACAAGTACTCTGAATATGACCAGTGTCACATCGCTGGTACCATGAGGGATTTTTGGGGAATATCACTTTTATTTGCTCATGCATGCTATACACAGTACCATTTGGGACTCTTTCACCTAAAGTGACAATTTTTTATCTATTCGTTAGAACTCACTTTCTGTGCTAATACAACTCTGAAATTGCAATTTTCTGGACTTTATGTTTCCACAACCATCAGATAATGGATCCCTAACAAGTAAACCTTTATATCATTATCAATATACACCGTGCATAACACCTGGCCCTGCCGTATCAATATACTGTATTGGGCTCCAGTTTTGTTTCACTTAGTACTGGGTATATCTCTTTGCATTTGTGTTTATACTTGACCGGCCGGTTTATACTTTCAGTGGGAACAATTTTGATCCTGCTGTCAGTTCAGGTTACTATGTTTACATTTCCAGTTTTTGTGCATTATTGCATTTGACTCTCTGGCTGCTATCTATGTCCCTTGGTATTTCTCAGCTCTTGTGAGGGTTATTCAGAATATAGTAGGAGGTTTCTCTTTCAGGTCCCCGCCTGATCTTAATCTGTCTGTTATATCATATTCTCTGTCTTTATCAGTTTAATACATTTGTTACTTTTTTCAATATATCAGAGGGCTTCATATGGGTTTACTTTCTCTCTTATGTTTTCATATATTTTTCCCATAGCACCACCACATGCCATACTTTTTTGGCTTTATTTTGTGGTTTTAGATGTTTAAATTTAGATAGTGATTTGTGATGCAGGTTCTCCTTGTGATATATATATAACAGGGGATGCCCAGTGCTACATCCAAATGACAGAACATACATGGAAATAATTACAAGAAATAATGCTTCAGTAATAATAATAATGCTAATACTAATAATAATAAAATATGTTTTTTTAGTTAGATATTTTGGCCAAAGCATCACAAGCCTGCACACCAAACATCAAGGTAAACCATAATAAATGCAAGTCCTACACTACACTGCACCTGTTCCCTATACCTCTGTATGAGGGGGAAGAACCATAATAGATTCCTTACCTGCAGCAAAATGAGATCCACCATTAAAAAGGGGGAGGTGACGTGAGCTCTGGGGGAGGTGCCACAATCTCCATTCAACTGATTCCAGTCAGAAATTAATTAACACCCAAGCCCAACAAGTTCAAACGCCCACACCCACCTAATCTTGACTATATGTAATGTAACATAGAGTGCCAGAGGGCTGTGGCAAGTGAATATAGCAAACAACAGCAGACAAAAACAAAATAGCTTCTCTTCAGCAGACAAAAACAAAATAGCTTCTCTTCAGCAGACAAAAACAAAATAGCTCTCTTCAGCATGCAGGACACAGACAGTTCATCACACATGTACTTTGAAAAACAGACCTTATAGCAGTAATCTCTTCAGTATTTCACTCCTGTCTCCTGGCCAGCTAGCCTGCATGTGTGTAAAGCCTGGGGGTTTTAAAACACCTTGATTATGCAGCTGGGGTCAGACTAATTAAGCAGCCCTTCTCAACTGAAACTTAATCTCCTCACTGCTGCACTGCAAGCCTAAACATAGGTTTGCCAGGTATATGGCTGGTGACGTTCATTCCTCCCCTGTTAGTGTGTGGCTGGTGTCACGCACGGCTGAAGCCCAACCATCCACCCCTTCTCTAGAAAATAAGTCAGCATTTGCATTTTCTTTTCCAGGCCTGTGCTGAATCTTAAATGAGAAGGGTTGGAGGGCCATATACCACCTGGTCAATCTAGCATTGGAGTCCTTCATACTATTTAACCACTTCAGTGGAGCATGGTCCGTCACCAAAGTAAAATGGACTCCTGCCAGGTAATGCCTCAAAGCCTCGATTGCCCACTTTACTGTGAGGCCCTCCTTCTCAATCACTGAGTAGTTTTTTTTCCCTCGGGAAAATTTCCTACTCAGAAAAAGGATTGGATGTTCCACTCCCTCAAACTGTTGTGACAACACTGCCCCTAGCCCTATCTCTGATGCATCGGTTTGCACTACAAAAGGCCTGTTAAAGTCTGGGCTTCTAAGGACGGGACCATCTGATAGACACCTTTTTATGTCCTCAAAGGCTCTCTGACACTCCCTTGACCATACCACTTGTGTAGGGGCACAATTTTTTGTGAGGTCCGTTAATGGGGCTGCAACTTCCGAGTACTTGGGGATGAACCACCGATAGAACCCTGCTAAACAAAGCAGAGAGCGTATCTGCGTTTTTGTTTGGGGGGTTGGAACTTCTTACAGGGCAGCTACCTTGCCGGCTAGTGGCCTTACTTTTCCACCTCCCACTGCATACCCTAAGTATTTGGTTTCGCCTTACTTAAGGCACATTTCTTAGGGGTGGCTGTGAGCCCTGCCTCTCTTAGAGATTTGAGGACCGCTTTCAGCCTATTTAGATGGGCCCGCCAGTGTTTACTATAAATGACAATGTCATCTAGGTAGGCTGCGGCATAAGTCCTATGGGGTCTCAGTACCTTATCCATGAGTCTCTGAAATGTGGCTGGGGCTCCATGCAGTCCAAATGGCATTGTCACAAACTGGTATAATCCCATGGGAGTGGCAAAGGCTGTTTTGCAGTTGGACTTTTCCTCTATGGGTATTTGCCAGTATCCTTTTGTCAAGTCCAGCGTTGATATATATTCCGCGTTACCAAGGGCATCAATTAATTCGTCCACCCTTGGCATCGGATATGCGTCAAACTTGGATACCGCATTGACCTTTCGGAGGTCCACACAAAATCTTACCTTCCCATCGGGTTTAGGGACCATAACTAGTGGACTACACCACTCACTGCATGATTCCTCAATCACTCCTAAGTGTAACATTTCTTGTACCTCCTTCTCTACGACTTTCAGGCAACCTATAAGGACGGGAACGTACTTTTACCCCATGTGAAATTAAATTAGTTTGCCCTGGCAAATCAGAAAAAAAATCATGGAATTGTGTAATTATTTCTTTTTGTTCAGAGGACAACTGTCTACCGATTGGGATTTTATCGTCACCCACGATGTTCTCCCATGTGGGCTGAGGACCCAAGTCCGTTTCCTCCTCCACCGGGTGGAGGAATAGAGCTCGCTGCATCTTCCAGGGTTTCAGCAAGTTCACATGGTAAATTTGTTTACACTTCCTGGACCCTGGTTGAGCGATCTCGTAATCCACATCACCCGTGCGGCGGAGTACTTCGAATGGGCCCTTCCATTTGGCTAGGAGTTTGCTCTCACAACGGGTAACAACAACATCACCTGATCTCCTGGGTGAAACACTCTCATGCGAGCATTTTGATTGTAATCTCTTTCCTGACTGTCCTCGGCTGATCTAAGATTCTCCCTAGCAAAATGCCCGACCACATCTAGGCACTTCGTAAGGTCCAATACATATTGCAGGGTATTCTTCGAAGGGGACCACTGTTCCTCCCAGGACTCCTTTAGGAGGTCTAGGATACCCCGGGGTTGGCGGCCATACAGCAGTTCAAATGGAGAGACTCCCGTGGAGGCCTGGGGAACTTCCCGCACTGCAAACAGCAGAAAAGGGAAAAGTTCATCCCATGCTCTCTTCTCTGAATCTACAAATTTCCTCAGCATCCCTTTTAGAGTTCGGTTAAATCTTTCCACCAATCCGTCAGTCTGTGGATGGTAGACGGATGTCCGAACCGACTTGACCTCTAGTAACTTTAAGACATCCTGCATCAGTTTAGCCATGATATGTGTACCTTGGTCTGTCAACATAACCTGGGGAAGTCCAACCCGTGAGAACAGTTCCAACAACTTGTTGGCTACTTGTTTCACCGTTGCTGTTCTCAGGGGGAACCCCTCAGATATCTTGTTGCATAATCAACTATTACAAGAATAAACCTGTGTCCTTTCGCAGAAGGTTCTAGAGGTCCTACCAAGTCTACCCCAATCCTCTCAAAGGGAACTGACACCAAGGGTAGAGGAACCAAAGGGGCTGGTTTTTGTCCTTTTGGACTAGTTAGCTGGACCTCCGGACATGCCGCACATAGCTTAGCAATATCACTATGCATCCCTGGCCAATAGAATCGGGATGAAATATGGTCCAGTGTTTTATCCCTGCCCAGGTGACCACCCCAAGGGACAGTATGGGCTAGAGTGAACACAGATTTAACAAATGCCTTGGGAACCAATATTTGTCTGGTGACCTCCCCTGTTTGTGTCTGCCTATTCACCATATACAGGATATCATTTGATAGCTCAAAATGGGGGAATACTATCACCCCCTGTGCATTTAAAATCTGCTCATCAATTTTCACCACCTTATCATCCTGTCTAGCAAGGACTGGGTCTTCTCTTTGCTTCTGGCGACAGTCAGGGAGGTACAGGTCTGGTAAAACTCCAGGGCCCATATCCCCCTCCCTCGGGCCATCTCCAGCCATCACTTGTGACCTCTGACTACTAGAATGGTCACCTTGAGACCCAGATTTCTGCAACCAGTCCTCTTTGTCAGAATGTCTTTGCTTCCGAGTATTTTGAACCCGGTGTCTACTGGGAAAAAAGTCTGCCGAGAAGGGGAACAGTTTGCCGGGGTTCTCCTGAGGCATTGAAGGAGGATCCTCGTGAAAGACTGGAGCCATTAGGTCCAAAAAGAAAGGCCAGTCCCGGCCGAGCACAACGGGGGAAGGGAGCCAAGGAGCGACTCCTACTTCGAGGTAAGCCTCCTGACCTTTTACCTGTAGCCGGATTTTGGCCGTCGGATAGCGTTTTACATCGCCGTGTATACATTCTATACTCCATGGGGAGTCAAAAGAACACACGTTAGGCGGTAACAGTTCCTGGAGGACCAGAGTTTTCCCAGAGCCCGAATCTACAAGGGCCTGGACGGTTTTTCCCCCAATCAAGGCTGGAAGTAGCCAGGGCTTGTAATTTTCTCCAGTGAAGGCCGAGGTGACGGTCCTGCTGAATGAACAATCCATCAGTGGACAGTCCACATACCGGTGGCCTTCTTCTCCGCAGGCGGAACATGGAGAGGGTTCCCTCGCAGGAGGGGCTGTGGATAGCGCTCCGCTGGACCGGATACTGGAGACCAGGCATCTGGTGGGTCCTGTGGGCGACATCCTCGGAAGTTCCTCTCCTTTTGCGACGAGACGACATCAGGAAGGAGATGAGGGTCTCGGTGGGGACCAGCATTTGGACTCCGTCCTTGCTGGAATGACTGCTCCTTCCGTTGGACTTGGCGGTTGCGTATGGATGGGCCGTAGGTTCCCCGTTGATCCGACCTCCCTCTTTGGGCGTCCGCAAGTGCAGGTGGAATCGGGTCCAGGACACTCGCCTGCTGCTCAGCCCCAATGAAGTTCTCCACGAGTCGGACCGCCAAAGCTAGGGTTTCAGCAGCGTGGCGTTTTACCCATCAGCATGCGGAAGGGGGAATTATTTGTAGAAATTGTTCCAAAACAATCTGCTCAAGATTTGCCTCCTTAGTGCACTCCTCGGGTTCTATCCAGCGCGTACACAAGTCCAATAACCGCTGAGCGAGGACCCGGGGTCTCATCTTAGCGGTGTACTTCATGTTCCGGAACTGCTGCCGGTAGGTCTCTGGGGTCAGACCTAAGCGATCCAGTATGGCGGCTTTTACTTGTCGGTAGTCCATTGCCTGATCTGCTGGGAGATCCTGATATGAGGCCTGGGCTTCTCCTATCAGGAGCGGGGCCAAAGCAGTTGCCCAGCGATCTGTAGCCCAGCCCTGAGCTTCGGCAACTCTTTCAAATGTCAGTAAAAAAGCCTCTGGATCTTCGTTCGGAGCCATTTTCCTCAGGAGTATCGGGGGTCTGCTTGCAAGTTCTGGACTGGCAGACCCTTGGATATGGGTCAGCAGCTTGGCAATCCGCTCATCCTGTGCTGCTTGTAGTCTTTCATCTCTCTCCACTAGCAGCCGGGCCTGCTCCTGCATTAACAGTCCCTGCTGTTTGGTCTGATCCTGCATTAACTGTCCCTGCTGTCTGGTCTGCTCGCACAGAAACTCTTTAAAAAATTCTTCCATTCTTGTGTGTGTGTATGTGGCCATTTAACTGCAGGAGCCTTTTGAAAATCCCACTTCTGACACCATATGTTGCAGGGTAAATGCAACTACACACGCAGGTTCTTTGGATAAGGCTAATTTATTTTGCCTTAATTTATACAGCACACAAAACAAAAATAGCTTTTCATCTGCAAACAAAAGAAAAATTTATTTTTCGTCAGCAGACAAAACAGTTTCTCTTTATCAGAGAGAGTAAAAATAAGGCAGCTACTCTTTTCTATGCAGGAGACAGACAGTTCATAAACCATGTACTTAGCTAACAGACCTTGTATCAAGCTGTTCTCTCTCCAGAGTTTCAGAGGATTTTCCTGCTTCAGATAGCATATAATAGACAGACCTTCTATCAGTAATCTCCTCTCTCCTGAACAGCTAGGCCCCATGTGTCTACAGCCTGGGGTTTTTAACACACATTGATTAAGCAGCTGGGATCCAACTAATTGTCCTGAGGTTCCCAGCTGAAGTTAACCTAGTCACTGCTGCACTGCAGACTAAACATAGGTCTGCCAGGCATATAGCTGGTGGCTTTTATTTACCCTGTCACAAGCGAGTACACAAGTCCAATAACCGCAGAGCGAGGACCCAGGGTATCATCTTAGCGGTGTACTTCAGGTTCTGGAACTGCTGCCGTAGGTCTTTTGGGTCAGACGTAAGCGATCCAGTATGGCGGCTTTTACTTGTTGGTAGTCCATTGCCTGATTTGCTGGGAGGCCCTGATATGAGGCCTGGGCTTCTCCTATGAGGAGCGGGGCAAAGCAGTTGCCCAGTGATCTGCAGCCTAGCCCTGAGCTTTGGCAACCCTTTCAAATGTCAGTAGAAAAGCCTCTGGATCCTCGTTCGGAGCCATTTTCTCAGGAGTACCGGGGCTTTGTTCGCAAGTTCTGGCCTGGCAGACCCCTGGAATTGGGTCAGCAGCTTGGCCATCCTCACATTCTGTGCTGCAGCTGCTGGGTTAGGAGCTGGGTTTGCTGCTGCAATAGTAGTTGGGCCTGCTCCTGCATTAACAGTCCCTGCTGTTTTGTCTGCTCCTGCATTAACAGTCCCTGCTGTCTGGTCTGCTCGCACAGAAGCTCTTTTAAAAATTCTTTCATTTTTCTCATTTTTTTTGTTTGTGTGTGGCCCTTCAACATAAGGGGCCTCTCAAAATCCCGGCACTTCTGACACCATATGTTGCAGGGTACATGCAACCGCACACGCGGGTTCTCTTGATAAGACTTATTTATTGAGCCTTAAAAATATACAGCACACAAAAACAAAATAGCTTCTCTTCACCATACAAAAACAAAATAGCTTCTCTTCAGCATAGAAAACAAGGCAGCTTCTCTTCAGCATGCAGGACACAGACAGTTCATCACACATGTACTTTGAAAAACAGACCTTATAGCAGTATTTTACTCCTGTCTCCTGACCAGCTAGCCTGCATGTGTGTACAGCCTGGGGGTTTTAAAACACCTTGATAATGCAGCTGGGGTCAGACTAATTAAGCAGCCCTTCTCAACTGAAACTTAACCTCCTCACTGCTGCACTGCAAGCCTAAACATAGGTTTGCCAGGTATATGGCTGGTGACGTTCATTCACCCTGTCACATCCCTCATACAGAGGTATAGGGAACAGATGCAGTGTAGTGTATGACTTGCACTTATTATGGTTTACCTTGATGTTTGGTGTGCAGGCTTGTGATGCTTTGGCCAAAATATCTAACTAAAAAACATATTTTATTATTATTAGTATTAGCATTATTATTAGTACTGAAGCATTATTTCTTGTAATTATTACCATGTATGTTCTGTCATTTGGATGTAGCACTGGGCACCCCCTGTTGTTTGCTAAATTCACTTGCCACAGCCCTCTGGCACTCTATGTGACATTACATATAGTCAAGATTAGGTGGGTGTGGGCGTTTGAGCTTGCTGGGCTTGTGTGTCATTATGTGTTTGTTTTATTTATTTTTCTTGGGAGATGTTTTGTTATTTTTGTGATGTCTTGTGTAAAGTTTTTGTTGATGATGTTTTGAGACCTGATGAGTTAAATATGACTCGATTTTAGGCTATCCAATGGGAAGGTTTTGGTCTGTATATATAGGACACCCACCCCCTAAAGCATTAGACCCGCCCCCTGATGAAGCTTTGACATATGTGAAACGTGTTGAGGTGATAAGTCTATCCACGGCATCACACAGGATGGAGTGACAACACACGCTTCGAGCGTTACAGTATACACTGTAAGTAGCCATTCATCATTTGCCCATAAACATCCATTCTAACAGTACTTCACCATAATGGTTATTTTCTGTTATTTTCAAGATCATTCAAAATGGGGACTTTGATATCTCTGCATTATCAAGGACACTCAGCATAGCTGTTACTACATACTTAGATATATCACATTTTTTTTCACATTGTTGCACTTTATGTAAATTTTTATTATATATATATATATATATATATGTAGCGGTCATGTAAAATGCCTACAGTCATCTCTCCTGCTGGCAGCAAGGCCTGGTAAGTGTGGGCATGCCAGCAGTAATCATGGAGGTTTTCCCTCACACCCTGGTGAGGTGTCCTGTGTAGCTATGGGAGTGGTCACAGACTCTGACTCCCTGGTTGGTGATGTCAGAGTTGTGTCAGCCCCCAGAGTACATAAGACACAGCACTGTGACTAACAGTTAGTTCTTGCAAGGTTTTTGCAGCATTCCTGTTCCATCAGGAGTAGAGATATTGCAGAGTTCAGAGAATAGGTAACAGTTATGCTATAGTAGCTGATTTAGGAGTCTGTGTCCAGGGACCGGGCACAGAGCAGTGAATCCCTAATCTAGGAGACATACCTACCAAAGGGAAGCGGCTGGAAAATGATTGGCTAAGTACACCCCATTGTGGAGGGCAGCTTTGCCCCTCAGTACAATAAAGATGGAGCTGATCAGAAAGACCCCTGTGTGTGAGAGTATGATTACACAGGAGGTTGCACCACCGAGGAGTTCCTCACCAGGACCATCCCCAAGTGACCGAAGGGACCCTGATGAGGTGGAGGCGCTGCACTGGAACTAGGTAGGACTCAGCACACTGCCTCAGCTGCCTGTCTGGATGGGTCCTCCCCATACACCATCATGCGGGAGACTCAGGAGTCCTGTAGCCAACAGGTGCACCACCAGACACTACCACACTGTAATGGGGACCGGTTAGACCACAGGGGCCAATGTGAGATTGGGTGGATCAGGCCGGGCCAGAAATACCGTTACATTTGGAGGCGAGCTGCTGAGATCAGATCTGTCAACAGGACAGGCTCTAGCTAGGCACACTGGGAAACAGGGAGAGAGTCTGCTGCCACTCTGTGCTGCGTAGGGACGGACCTAGGGGTGGTCAGGGGCTGACGGGATATTGTCAGTTCGCAGGGACAACCTAGGGGCCTGAAAGGAGTGAGGGGTCTGGAGCCGGGCTATAGCTGACCGAGTCACCGTGAGGTAGTGCTAGTTGGTAGGATGCCTAAAGGGATAGCCTGTTAACATGGTCAGGAATTCTGGAGAGGGTCTGCGCTAGGCTAACCAAGACAGGTAGACGCCCCAAGTACTGCATGGCAGAGCCAGAGTACTCTAGCCCATTCCAGACACTTACCATAGGGAGCACAGACTGGGAGGAAGGAGCCACAGCAGACACTGAGAGAGTGAGCCTAGCCTGAGGTAGTGCAACATGAGTCCAGCCTAGTTCAGGTACACATGTGGTGGTGCATCTGAGCAACTCTTTATTGTACTGATGTGGAGGCTGCCCCGCAGAGCGGAGCCCCATGTACGATAATTGGTACGAGAGTGAGACAACCCAAAGAATGGAGGATCCGCGTGGTGCAGAGAACCCAAAATGGCGACCAGAGACTGATGGGGAGGGCACCCGTGGCGTGCACCCCACTGAAGAGCAAACAGTCGCCGAGCTATCGTTAACCAGTCTGCTCTGGAGCGGAGCGAAGGCCGTGGCTGCCCCGTTTTTATCCTGTCTGGGACACCGAGGGGCCACCCTTGAAGAGTGTGAGGAAATTGTAATAATTGGGGGAGAACCCCACGAGGAGAGCAAACAGAATGACTTTTTGGGCTTAAAAGCCAACCAAAATGGCGGTTCCCGCTCGCTAGGGAAACCGCATGGGCCAGTCACAGAAAATGTGGCTGATACAGGACTTGCAAAGAGATGACCGGGAATGGCGCGAACAGCAGAGCCCCGCCCTGATGGGGGGCATGGCGCGAAAGCTATGGCTGCGCCTGCATGGACAGTGACTCACTCAGCCCCCGTGCTGAGTCAACCGCTTAGTCTATGGGACCCTCCCCTGATTTCTACCAGGGGGAGTGAATTTCAACTATGGCCTGTGGGAATGCACCCACTGGGCCCAGGGACTGATATCCAGACGGCGCCACTACAAAAGGTAGTTCCGGCCGTGGAAGAGCCGTGCAAAAAGGAGGGTTATATTGCACAAAGGGCGGCTGCAAGGAAAAGGCGGGAACTGGCCGCGGGAAAAGACCCCCACCCTTGTGGGGAAATTGGCGCGAAAACGCTAACCGCGCCCACCAGGACTGAGAAGGGTGCGGCCTTAATTAAGGGGCATGATATTCCCCTGTGGGACCCACCCATAATTGCAACCCCTGGGGGCGGGTTCCAGCTCTGTCAGAAAAGGGAGGAGCCTAAGCAGGGAGTAGCGGATCCAGCAACTTCCACCAGTTAGTTGCGAGGAACCACTGAAAAGAAGAGACCTGTACAGGAGGTGGCTCCTGTGCAAAGAATGGCCTGCTCCTCCACTGTGGGCATGATGGTCTCCACCCAGCCCTACTCAGTACCCGGCGGGTTGCTAGTAGTAAGGGTGGCCAACACCGAGACGGTGGTCGGGCTCTGCCTACAATGTGGGCTGCCCGGAGGCACGGTCAACACGGCGGCACGTTGCCCTCATTGCGGGACTTTATACCTGTGGCCTATGCCCACATTTATTCCAATCCAGCCTGCTGACCCCCCGGTGGACATGGCAAGGCGCTCCGCCGAGTCCCCGGGCGCGCTATGGATCAACCGCGCGAGTCCCGGAGACAAGACCATCATGCGGGAGACTCAGGAGTCCTGTAGCCAACAGGTGCACCACCAGACACTACCACACTGTAATGGGGACCGGTTAGACCACAGGGGCCAATGTGAGATTGGGTGGGTCAGGCCGGGCCAGAAATACCGTTACATATATATATATTTTTTTTAAATATATATATATATATATATATTTAAAAAAAATGATATATATATATATATATATATATAATAAAAATTTACATAAGGTGCAACAATGTGAAAAAAATGTGATATATCTAAGTATGTAGTAACAGCTATGTTCTTCTATTGACTGTTATATTCTCTATTTCTGTTTATTGTTTAGTTTACATTATTTTGAATTGTGATGGCTTGTGTTATTTTTTTGGGTCAGATTTGTTAGCGTTTTTATTAAATTATGTATTTTGTTGGCTACTGGTTTTCATGTACAGTATGTGTTGCCTAGTGGTTGTATTAATGAATTGTTGTGTTCCTTACTGATTTTATGTATTAAATATATTGTTTGGCTAGTAGTATGGTTTACGTAATTGATTGCCTAGTGGTTTTAATGATTTTATTGAATGCCTAGTGGTTTTATTTCTTTAATTGATTGGATAGTGGTTTTATTTAGGTAATTGGTTGGCTAGTGCTTTTAATATTTTATTTTGGGGGTTTAGGTGCTTGTTCTATATGTTGGATTATTGTGTATTTTGGACATTCATGCTTTTGTATTAGGGTGAACATTGACTGCTATAGTATCTTATCATGCCCATATTATATGGGTATGATGTACTACTATCCACTCAATGGGTACAGGGTGGATTTAGTGGGTCCTGGGTGGGTGGGTGGTTAGGCCTTTATCGACTGGCCACTGCACTGTAGCCTCAACCTTTACTGGTTCAGGCTTGAGGTGCCCTCCACCCACGCTGTGCTTTAGGTACAAAATTCAGCCATACCCACTAAACACTTGGTGGGCTTCAATGTGAGCCCTGCTTCCCTAATTCTGTTCAGCACCGCTGCTACATGAACTAGGTGGCTGTCCCACGTCCCGCTAAACACTGCTATGTCATCCAGATATGCCCTTTAAAAACCCTGCATTCCTTCCAGTAACCTATTGACCAGGCATTAGAAGGTAGCTGGGGCATTCTTCATCCCAAATGGCATTACTAGAAATTCATAGAGGCCACTTGGAGTGATAAAGGCTGACTTCTCCCTAGCCTCCTGGGTCAGCGGGATCTGCCAATACCCCTTGCTCAGTTCCATGGTTGTCAGATACTTTGCCCCCGCGAGCTCATCTAACAGCTCATCCATGCGGGGCATGGGATAAGTATCTGACACCATCCATGCATTGGTCATACCAAGCTTTCTGCTCCAACCCAATAAGAATTTCTAGCCGGTGTCTGAGATTTAAAACATACTGAAGCACAGAAGCATCAGTATTAGTAGTCTCCCCTCCCCTTCCCATCCCTCATGGGATAGGTCAAGATGTCCCCATACCCTGCGACCATACAGCAGCTCAAAGGGAGAGAACCGGGTAGATTCTTGCGGAAGCTCTTGGCTACAGCAAGTGCTGTAGGTGAATCGCTCAGTCCTTCCCTTCAGCCTCTATAAACGCTTTCAGCATCTGTTTCAGGGTACCTTTGAACCTCTCACATATACCATTGGTCTGGGGGTGGTAAGGGGTCGTGCGCAGGTGCTTCACCCCGCACGCATCCCAGAGACACTTTAGCAATTCACTCATGAATTGCAACCCTTGATCGGTTAGAATCTCACTATGCCATGAGACCCGTTCTGATCCACTGCCCGAGTTAGGCACGGATTCCCAGAGCCTCATGCGCTCCAAGCTGGGATTTATTTATTTATTTATCAAATGTTTTGGCATGTACTAGGAGAAAAGTTTAACCCAGTATATAAGCACTCAATTACAGGAATGATTAGTTAATGTATTAAAATATTTTACTGTCATCAACGAATATAAAATAAAGGGGTATAAAAGTAAATAGCACTGACAGTATCAGAGTAACATCGCTGTATTAGCTCTGTTAAACCACAAGTGTGGTGGATTCATGACAGGATGTCTGAATTATTTGCTGAAACGTAACAGCCTAATAGATTATATAGTAAAGGGACAACGCTCATAATACTACTGTAATGTGAACTGCTTGTGAGACAGATAGCTTCTGCTCAGAATAATACCCTAATGCCTAATAAAGTTAAAAACTGAATTGGGATTAGACACATAAACCTGTTGGGAGATGCAATATAGCTCAGGAGTATAAGCTGTGTTATCAGAATTCGCCTGCTTGAACACAAATGTAGTATTGAGGTGGGCATCCCCTGAGATGTATAGTGAGTAAGTACAGCTGCCAGCAAAGGTAAACTTAGCAGATGGTGTTATGGTATTGTAGCCCTTTTTCTGAACCCTCCCAAAGGAACTACTGGTCACTGTACAACACCTGCGGCTCCAGGAGATCTGAGCCTCCGCTAGCTGGGAGCCTGGGGTCACACTTATACATTTACTTAGCGCAGCGCCTCCACTTACCCAGGATCCCCGTGATGTGAGATTCCCCTGGGCAAGAAACATACAACACCTTACGATTGTAACTGTTTTTTACTGTAATAATGCAACGTAGCAATAACACATAACATATACTTATACGCTAACGGTATAACCTTAGTGGCTGCCCACTCATCAGGAGCAACATCTCCGTCTCCTCACCGCGTGCACCACACACACCGTGTCCATGTATCATACTATATGGTATAGGCTCAGTCTTGTAAACACTCACTCAGTGAGCACATCTTTTTGTAGCCTCACGTTATTTTTCTGTAGCTCTGTGTAACCATCTTTCTTTTGTTTCAATTGTTCACGGAGCATATCACAGTCATATCACAGCCATGCCTGGCATTTTTTGTAAAAGATGTGCTCACAATTTACTCTTTAGCCAGGACAGAATTGGACGATCTCAAGACTGAGCTAAATACTGCAAATGCTACTATTTCCGCCATGGATGAAAAGCAAAGCCAATCTGATAAAATGAGGGCTAAGCTGAAGCGGAAGTATGAGGAGGCACTGAAGCAGATGACAGTCTTCCAGCAAGAGGTTCACACTCTTCGCATAGAGCTGAATGCCTCACAACAGGAGGTCAACAGTGTCCGGACAGAGGTTGACGTATCTCAGAAAGAGGTTCAGACAATCCGCAGAGCACTGGATGCCTCACATCATGAGACCAACAGTTGCCGCACAGACCTGGAAGTTTACAGAAAGGAACTACACAGTCTCACTGAGGAGCTGGACATATCTAAAGAAACGATTGTCAATCTTAAGACAGATCTCAAAGTCTCTCAGAAGGAGCTTCAGACCCTCAACCTAGAGAACGAAATCTCATGCCAGGAGACTGTCATTCGCAAAGCAGATGTGCGTAAATGGAAGGAGGACTGCAAGAAGGCCCTGAATAGTACAGAGACTGAAAAAGGAGAAAATTTAAGATTACAAAGAAAAAACTTAAAACTTAAAGAAGAAAATTTTAATTTGACAAACGACATCATGGAAAAAAACGAAAAGCTGCACGAGCTTAAAGAAATAATAGTCTTTTGGAAGGTGAGAAGTTTGAAGCAGAGCACCGACTGCAGAACCAACTGCAAGGTCTGCGTACGCACCTTGAGAAGGCCGAGGAGAAGCAGCGAACTCTGCAGGAAGACAATCTGCAGGCTGTTAAAGAAATTCAAGTGCTGCAGGAATGTCTGATTACCCAGTATGTCCCCACAAAGCAGCATGAGAAACTGAAGGCTACCCTGAGCAACGCTAAAGGCCAAGCTTAGAACCCAGGTGATGCGGCACAAAAGGGAGCACAAGAAGGTCCAGAAACTGAAACAAGTAACTGTGGCCCAAGCAAAGAAGTTCATAGTGCTTCACAATGCAATAAAAATGTGGAAGCAAGCTCAGAGAAAGCAAAGTACGCAGATAAATTCCCTGAGAAGAGACTTGCAAGACGCACTCAAACAGGTTGAGACTCTGCAGACCAGTAACTTACAGATTCCTCCAATACGGAAAAAGGTATTGGCTCTGCCCAAGCACCAGTATCCTACAGTAACTAATGCCCGTGAGGACAAGGGTACAGTGAGAGTTGGGGACTCCACGCACCTTCAAAACAAGATTACGACGTTTGAGCCACCTAAGAAAGCACTAGCCAAACCTACAGCTGCCCAACAGGCAACAAAGGTAGGAGTGCAGAATCAAAGCCAGAAGAATCCTTAGCTGAGGAAGCTGAAAAGATAGGACGTTCTCTGGAAAGGGCGGTGGAGGTGCAACTCAGTCCCAAAGATGCTGAACTGGCGACTCCGTTGTGTGGAGAAGGTGCAAAAAGACTGCTTCAAAAGCGGAAAACTCTATGGGCTAGTCCTAACGGCTCTACAACTGTTGTCATACAGTTTGTCTACAAAAAGAGGAGTGCCAGACGCAACGGAAATCTCATGACCGCGCACTCTGTAAAAAGACTTTACTTGGAAAAAGTCCTCCTCGAGCGACTGAGGAGTGCTGATCTCAAGCACCTTCAGGAGGAGACAAAAATAAACTGGAGAAAGGGCTCCAATCCCAGCGGGACAGAGGGTTCTCTTCCTCCATCCACTCTCATTCAAGTCACAAAGATCTCAAATGAGAGTGGAAGGATGGGCTTTGGCCGTGGTAAGCCCAAGCTTCCCACAAACCGGGGAGGTATGTAACAGGGGACTTATCCCTGTTCACAAATGTGCCTCTAATCCAGCAGTGTGGTGGTTAACTGCTGGTAAGCAATTAACTAACACCACCTGCCTGATTAGATGGCTTAGAAAAGCCTATCTTTTGAGACAGGAAGAGAGACTCCTTTGCTCACACCTGAGCTGAACTTGGAGACAGAGCAGAGATTCCTTAGTCCACAACTGGGCTGAACCAAGGAAGGGTAGATGTCTTGAGCGACAAGCTGACCACAAGACAAAGGGGACAAGATTCTAACCTGGAGCCTGACATTTTCTGTGCACACAAGGGTGCGGTTCCAGGAGAGCAGAGAAGCTTCCCCTACAGCAGCCCAGCTAACAGATAAGACTTTTTCGTATAAGACTATTATCTATGTATGTGTATTGATAAATGTCTCCATGATTTGGGGCTGGTAAATAGCTTAGCTAACCAACCCAGTCAGAGAGGGCTGAGCTACATGTATAGATAGTCTCCAAAGCAGAGATAGGGTTTTTTGGTTGGCTCACTATTTCGCTTATGTTGATTTTTTTGCTGTTTAAAGCAACAGGCACAATAAAGCCTTGTTATAATTTCACCTTACAACAGTCTCCATTGTGTACCTCTGCACATGTCCTCCTACAGTGGTGTTAGCGATGGTTCTGATCTGGAGCTCAGTCACTGGAAGCTTTAATCATTTTTACCATTGTTACAATCTTGTCAGTGTTTAAAATAGGAATATTGCACCAGTGAGTTGTCACCATTCCATTCCAAACTGGATTTCATTGCAAACTTTTAGCAGGGTAGTTACGATGGAGTGTTTGGGGCGAATGCCAGATTGGAATTGGCTAGGGAAATTTGTCTTGGTGTAGTAATCGCTTAATTGGGAGTGGACACATATTTCCATGACTTTGGATAGGATCGGGAGAAGGGAGATTGGCCTGTAGTTTGAGACAGTGTTGTTGTCCCCACTTTTGAAGATTGGGACAACTCTGGCAGTTTTCCAGGACTTATGGATATGGCCTGCAGACAGGATAGAGTTGACTATGGAAGCAATTGGTTTGGCATTTGCTGGGTCATCAAGTCTTAGGAACCTAGATGGTAATAAGTCAGGTCCACATTGGCTGCTTAGTTTTAAGTTGAGGAGCGCTTGTGTAATATCCACTTCGGATACTGGGTCAAATTGCAAATTGTGGGCAGTGTTGGGAGGGGGGGGGGGCTATATGGGTACTCCCAGGATGAGATTCAGGTTTGTGGTTTGGGCTGCGTTTCGCTAATAAGTTAGTAGCACACCCCACAAAGTAATCATTGAATGCATTTGCAATGTCAGTGGGGTTTGTCAGAGTAATATCCCTCCTAGGGTTATTACTTGGTTGTTGATGGTTAGAAGGCTGGAATATATTGTTGTTAACCTTCCAGAAGTTAGTTGGGTTTGATGTATTCTGGTGGAGATTGTCAGAGTAATTTTGTGCTTTTGCATGCCTTCTTTGCCTTGTGCCCATGTTCCGCCGGCATCTGTAGTGATTGAGATCATTGGTAGTGCCAGATACTTTGTAGCTTTTCCACAAGGCATCCCTGAACTGGTACTGCTGCGACACACTTTATTCGAGCAAATACCCAGTATGTACCTGGCAGATACCTGGAATGCGCCGCTCCTCACCTCAGACAAGCCCCGTTGCGTTTGCCTTCCCAGCCATGGTTCATGCCTGGCTGACGGGCGGCTGATCTGTTAAATGATAATGATTAGGATTTAATAGGCTGCAATGCTTCGCGTGTCTACCAGATGGCATAAATTCATGAATTGTAATGCAGTATATATATATATACTGTGCAGTATTGCAGCCAGCGGGAATAAAATGCTTCAATCCCTGCCTGGAAAATAACGCAATGCACTCGGGCAGAAAACAGTCACAAACCTCAATACACCCGAGTATACCCGAATTCGTGGGACTAGCCGAGCTCGAATAAAGTGTGTCGCCAGTGTAGAGTGCTATACGGTCAGGTGTAGCCCATGGAAGGTGGGCCCCCCGTACTCTTATTCTGCGTAGTGGAGCATGGCTATCACAGAGTTTTAAGAACTCGGATTGAAAATAGTCGAGCACAGAATCGGGGTCGGGAATTAAATCGATTCTGTGCCAAGGGCAGTTGGTAAGGTCAGCCATAAACTGTTGTGGGTTAAAGTTTCTAAATGTTCTTGTGAGGAGAACTTTTGGGCAGTTTAATTTTCCTTACACAGTACAGTATTGCATGGTCACTAAAAATGTCAGGAAGGATGCCAGAGGATTGGATTCTGCTGGGATTTGAGGAGAGAATCCAGTCCAGCAAGGAATGGTTGTGCGATTTCAGGTTTGCCCTTGTGGGTTGGGAAATAAGTTGTGATAAGTTAAGCGATTTGATTTGTATCTGGATTTTGTGGTTTTTAGGGTCAAGCCAATTAAAGTTGAAATCCCCAAGAACTAGCAGCTCACTCTTGTCATTCAGAGAGGAAATGGAGCCAAGAAACTGGGTGATATCAGTCAGGGACTGTAGAGGGGCTTTGGGGGGTTGGTAGATTCCAGCAAGCAAGATGGGCTTAGAAAAGGGGAGGCAGATTTTGCCAATTAGGATTTCAAGAGGGTGGGGTTGGGGGGCAATTTAGCAAATTGTAAGGTGTCTGCAATATAAAATAACACCCCTCCTCCTCTCTTTGACCTATCTCTCTACTCTAGAAATTGAATATCCCTGAATGGCAATATTTTCATCTGGAGTTTTAGGGGTTAGCCATGTTTCTGTGAGAACAATGGCTTTGGGTTTGTGCATAGAGCACCATGCTCTTAGTTCATCCAGTTTGGGCAGCAGGTTCTGGATATTTACATGGGCGACAGATAGCCCTTTTTGGAATTTAAAGGTGGAAGTCTCAGGGGTATGGGACAGAGTTAAAATGGGAGGGCCTGGGTTAGGTTTAATATCACCTGCTTAAGAGAGTAATAGTATGAGTAGAAATTTGAGTAGTTGTTTGCAAGTTGTATATGTATGATGTTTGCCATTTGAGTGTGCAGTGGTTGGTGTGCTGGTTTTCAGAGTTCTCCACCAACATTCACTAGATAGTGCAAGGCTTTTGAGTAGTCCAGGGTGTATGGTGATGTGTGTGGGCCAGGAGGGAGGAGTTTGTAGTGGATAGAGAGAGTAACATTTCAATGAGGCACGAGAAAGAACAAAGTTGAGGTACATACCAGGTTCATTATGCCAGAGGTAGGTAATGCTGCATGGAGCTGTTTTGAGCCAAGTGTCTATGTGCAGACTAAACAGCAGAGGTGTGCCTTTTCCTTGTCAAATGTTTTTCTGCATTGCAATGCTTGGGTCTATGTAGTGGGCTGAGTTAGTAGTAGTGCAGGAGGTAGTTGTGTGCAGTCAGTGTTGGGAGAGTCTGCAGTGACATAAGTGGTAATGGGGGTGGGGGGTTAAATTGTCTAGGCTAACAAGCATAGGGTCATAGTGTGGTCATATAAGCTCACCATTTGTTGCCTTGTGTAGAAGAGTTAGTAGAAAGATGAAGTCCCGAGTCACCTCTAATCAAACTATAGTCTAACTATATTCTCACTTAAAAAGCTCACTTTAAAAATGCCTCACTAAAAAATGCCAATGCAGTTCCTGCAAATGCAGGGGGGGGGTATGGGTTTTATACAGCTAAAGCAGTCACATGACCCTCCCCCCTCCCCAAAAAATCAGCTTGTTCCAGTTGGTCAATTAGCAGCACACAGTTAAGAGAGAAAAAAAAATACCTTTTTATATTCAAACATACCAAAACTTCAATACTCATACCTCGCCACATCCCTAAACTGTGTCTCTAATTCTGGCCACCCTTCCTTAGTCTCGAAGTCAGGGGAAAGGGAAACAGGTAAAGGAGAAGGTAAGTCGGTACACTGTCGTGACCCATTCTGGCTTACCTGCTTGGTCTCCTTAGAGACCCCTGGAACTCTTGGTCCCAAATGAAGGGGGATGGCAGAACCTTCAGGTGCAATTCCTGATGATTGACTCCTGGTAATCGCTGCAACAGGAGGCAGCTCTGATGTAAAATACATGTTTCCAGCCCCAGGTCGTTGAGGTAGGACCGCAGCATCTAACCTGGGCAATACCCCCACCTCCCTCATGCCATGTCTGGAACCCCAATCAAGGAAGACCGGGGCAACATGGAGGGACTTTGGTCCTCTGTCTGGCATGATCACTTGCATCCCGGTGCCCAGGGGCAACTCCTCTGGCCGGACCATATCAGGTTGGACCAGGGTAACAGCGGGACCGGAGTCGAGCAAGCTGGCTGCTTGGCGATCTCTGATGTCCCTCGATCGCCGCTGCTGGTTCCTGGGTGACAAGTACAGATCTCTCATGGGAGTCCCTCTGGGTTGGTCCGACGGTTGTACTTGGCTCCTCTGTGTGTGCCCGGCCTTGCAGCTGGAGAGCGTTTCCCCTGTTGGGGTCCACCGGACCTCAGACAGTCCAGACAGTCTGGCTTGGTGTGCCCAGTCTTGTTGCACTGGTGGCACCTCTGTTCGTGTCAGAACTCTGCAGTTTTGGGTGCACTTCCATCTGCTGCAAAATTACTCTTCCACTGAGAGCTGCTTTTGGCTCCTTAGCCGAAGTGGCTGTGTCCTGGGTAGTCCCTTTCTTTCGTAACACAAACCGACTGGTGACAAACTCATCAGCCAGTTTTGCAGCGTCTGTATAAATCTTTGGTTTGTGGTCAAAGATCCATTCCCGCACGTCCTTGGGGCACTGCTGCAAAAACTGTTCTTTGTATATTAAGTCCAGAAGCAAGTGGTACTTAGCAGCACCAAACCTCTCCACCCACAGTCCCCCGTGCAAAGCAATGTGGGAGGCAAATAGCGTGTAGAACTCCCAGGGCTGTTTTTCCTCAGACCGGAACATGCCCCGGTATGCTTCTGGGGTGAGGGCATACTGGGTGAGCAGGAAGGCTGTCACATGTCCATAGTCATTGCCATCCTTGTGCGCGATGGCCTGGAGAGTCACATTGGCCGCACCGGACAATAATGGGTCAAGCCGCAACACCCAGTCCCGCTTTGGTACCTTGCATCTGTGACATTGGGCTTCAAAGTTCCTGAGAAACAAATCAATCTTGTCCGTGCCATCCACAAACTTCCCGAAGCTGTGGTGATCCACTCAGAGGGTTGCTTGCTCTCCGTTCACAAGGTGGGAGTGCGGGGTTGATGTTCCTTGTGTTGCTTTAAGCAGCCGGACTCTTTCGTCCAGGTTCGCCCCCTCTCCCCATGAGGCAACGAGCGCGGCAAGTCCATTAGCCACTGGGGCTACCACGGCCGTATTCACCCGAACCGGTGCCCCAACAATGTCCCTGCTGGCACCCGCTCCCTCCCCATGTCCTTCCTCTGCCAACGGGGCTGGATTAACCTCCTGCGCCCTGGGCTGAAGTATGATCATTGCAACTGCAAGCTGAGAGCGTGTCCTCCTCTGGTAAAGCCGCCTGGGCTTCAGGAGCTTCTAAGTCCTCTTCCAGTAAAGACTTTAACTGACCGTCCATCGGTAGCCAATAGCTTTCACACCGGGCAACAATCTTGGTTCGGTCCCATTTGACCGTGAGTATTCTAAAACTTGGAAATTCTGGGGCAAGATCAAGGTAATGCTGCCAACATTTCAGTGAAATTTCTGCAGACAGACTAATGGCCCATCGGATTAACACAGTGGGGGTCTCTGGCAGCCATTCAAATTGAATAGGACTGCCTGGGACCCCTGCTGTGTTAATCCGACAGGCCATTCGTTTTTCTGCAGAAATGTCACAGACGATCGCTTGTCCATCTTCGCCTGAGGGCACTAAGTTAAGGGGTAAAGAGAACCTGTGCTTTCCGTGCCTTGTGAAATGTGTGTAAGTTACTGCTTGTTTTTGGAGCTCGCAATCTTCAAGTTTATCATTATGTTATAAGACCCCGCAGGATTTTATAACATAGGCACAATCGATCCCACAGTTGCCACCAATTAATACAAGCCTGTCACGGCAGACCCGGTTTATCCACCTGGATCATTGATTGAGCAAAGCAAGGAGGTAAAATAATTTATTTCAGGAAAATACATATGCACAATGTAACACAATTTACACAGTTAACACACTTACTAGGAATGGGGCTAACAAATAAAACAACTGATAGACAGCACTCAAGAGAGATAAATAATGTGCGTGCAGGGTGCAATGGCACCTAGGGGACACTAATTCCCCTAAATCATATATAAAATACAAAGGTGTCCCAGCACTCACTGTCTGTAAAGAAAATCTCTACTATAAGAGTATGTCTGAAATATGCAATACGTTTTAATGAGAGCACAAAGAAAAAATTACTTGGAGTTGCACATCACATTGGAAACAGAGTCTTAGGGAAGGGGAGTGGGAAAGGGAGACAAGGTGACAACACACTACAAAAACAAAGGGGGGAAAACACACTAAAAGGAGGCGGGTATGTTAGGGGGGCAACAACCATTTCGAGGCACTAACCTCTTTCTCAAGCCTGTTCCCTCTGATCCAAAGGGATCCATATTCTCAATCCCCTATATACAAGGTGCCCTGTCCTACAATAAGGAACAACTGAATATCTGATCAGGTAAGGCTATTGGTAATACAGATACAGCAATACAGCAAATGAAGACCAGCAATAAAGCAATCAAGATCCAGTAAATAGCCTCTGTATACACTTAAATGTCCTACAATAAGGATCAACAGTATATGAGATCAGGCAAGGTTATTAGCAAAACAGAAGTAGCAATTCCGCAATAATGGAAAAACCGCAAAAGGAGTCCAAGATAAAGCAATATGTGCAAGTCAAGAAAGCAAACCGTCCTTTGCTGAGTCACTGCTCCTCTGTGTCTCTGCTACTGACAAGCGCTGGGGGCTAACAAATAAACTTGTCCTTTAAACGAAATTCACAAAAATGACCTCTGTAGGAGCCCTTTCCAATGACTGTGAGGTACTCACGTAAGTCCTGGAACTGATTTCGGCATGCACTGCCAGCCGCAACCGCTAAGTTCTCAAAAAGCGGGACATAGAAAATGTTCTCACTCAAAATCTTTGAAGCCGGCTTGCGTCTATTCAGAACAGAGCATCTTTGGATTTGCCGCTGTTGGTTTGCCGCTTGGAATCTGCACTCCTGATTAGGTGCAAGGTTTCTTATGGGTTTTAGTGTCCCATTCACAAACCTCTACAGCCTATGAGAGCGTGGGAATTCTCCTTCCAGCCAATCACTGATTTGCCGGTATTGTAACGCCGGTTGGGCACATTTTTTGTTCTGCAAAGGGGCATGCGCCAACAGGCACCTCTGCCTCTTTGCATACTGAGCTCCCCATGGCTCCAGGCTCCACAGAGTCTGGGTTTTGGCAAATGGTGGCCGGATAGCCCTGTGTTAGCCCAGGATGCGGGTACTCAAGCATGACTGTAGTTCCCTTCCTGGCATCCCTGAGGTTTTCAAGTTCGGACTCCGCATAGACCCATAGAAACCAAGGTTGGTAGCCACCTGGTCCCTCGGAATCCATTACTTGGAAATCCCAGTTAATTCACAGGTTATCAGTACATATACCTATTAAACATAACCCTTTAATAAAATATACTGTGTCCTGTATTTTGTGTGATAAAAATGTGTATGTGTAATGTGTGTGTTCTGGAGTATAAGGAATCGGGGGAACACGTAATTTGCTACATGTTCCCTCCTTACCTGTTACAGCACAGACATCAACTCTGGCACCACCACATGCGCAGCTCTTCTGGTTTGCCACAGAGCTTAGCTCCTCGCCCTTGAATGCGTCGCACTTCTCTCGGGCGTGGCATTCACATGTGATACCGTGCACTGCTCCCCAGCTGCATGACAAGTCTCATCAAGCCCACTTGTCTCCTGCAGCCATTCCTTGCCTCCACTCTGCCTCCCTTGCTACAGGTTCCTGTGTGCTACAAATACTTTGCACTTCCCTTCCTGCTTTGCTGAGCATAACTTGTTGTAGCCTTGAGCTCCTGTGTCTGTGGTGCCTTGCTCCTTGTCCCTCTGTTCTCTTGCAGTTTGACACTTCGTGTACCAACCCAGCTTGACCTTGGAACCCCGCTGGATATTGACCCCGGCTTACCCTCGACTCTGCGGACCTCGGCTAAACGGACTACCACGATTCTAACCTCTCCAACCCAGACCACGGCTATACGGACTTCCACTATTCTGAACTCTCCATTCCAAGACCCCAGCAAGTGTCAACTAACCCACTCTCTCCAACCCAGACCCGGTTACATTTGACAATCCGCCTGCCAAGCACGCTTCCGCTGCTGTGGGTGCGTGGTTTGCTACTTCCCCACCTCAGTACCGGAGAAATAACTTTTAAACTTGTTACACACAAAAATCACTCACAGTTTTATCATATAGCAGGAGCATCCCATGAACAACTATACTAGGACCCCCCCCTTTATACTATATTAACCCCTTCATGCCCTGTTTACCTTGTGTGGATCATGCTGCAGCAGGAATCCTGGCGGTGAGTCACAAGAACATGTTCAGGGTCCTAGTTTGCCCGGAGCAATGTGCTTGGCTCACTCGATTCCCGGATCCAACTTTTAGGGTATCCCATAACTCCAGAACCCTGATACATAGACACATTTGTGAAAGCTTTCTCCGGCAAACCCACCCTGAAATTTACAGCCTAGAAATCTCCTGGTCCCAGCACCCCAAGAAAGGCAAAACACAGAAAACTCTTTAATGTCGCATAATTTGCACACAGTCAAAGTACTGCATTTCCGACATCTAGGTCAGAGATTTTGCACTCTAGGAAATTAACACACGGATCAGGGGTACCCAAGTGGGCTGAACCTTTATTAGTGAGCATGGGTACCCCTTCACAGTCATAGCCCTGTTCCTGATTATATATGTAACAGTGTTTCCCCCCTACTCTGGGAGATTTCACCATTACACAGTGTGGTGTGGTGCATACCTGCTTGCTTACAGTAGATCTGAGTCTCCTGCGGTTTTGTGGAGGAGAACAGGACAGGCTTCTGGGGTAGAAACAGACTCTTTCTCATGGTGACAGCTCCTCTGTCTCTTGCAGGCCCCAGGGATGTGGGTACAATCCCTGCAGGAGAACTTATTTCCCCTCCCACTGATAAGTTGTAGTCTCAGACAGGAAGACATCTTTGAACAGGATCACTTTATTTACTACACTGTCAGATGGAACAGCATACACAGCATACTTCACTTCATGGACTTCACTCTCAGGATATACCCTGGACCTCATCTCCATTCCAAGGGTCCCTGAAGTCATCCTACCTGCCATCCACTACCCTAGGGGAGGGAATACAGATTGGCAGATGGCATACAATTCCATGTATGCCATAGCAGTTGTACATACTGTACAAAGGGTTGTATGGTAGTTTGAGTTTTTATATTAACATCTTTGCTACCGTAGTGACCATGAAGAGCTGGACAATGCATGACTGCGGCTTGGAATGGCTTCATTAATTATTTTTATTTGGTAAGGTAGATGCTTATTCCAACATTAGCTGGATAACGCCACATTAACCAAATGCAAGTGAAGGGCTTAACGGCCGCTGTTTATGCTTATATTTTGCTTTGTGGATCTCTGTTAAAGGCAGGGAAGCTAATGTCTATTAACTATATAGGTAATGTGTGAGTTAGTTGCACTACTTTAACCAAGCTTTGTGTATCTATCCCATAGTCTCTTTGATCATAGAAGGACTAAAACTTCTAGATTTCTGTCCTCATAAAAGAGCTACAGTTTCTTGAGGGTTATTGTTTTGAGTTATTTTGTACTTTTGTAACAAAAATATAGCTCTTTACATGATACACAAAATTATATAACAGGGTAAGTACAGATGCAGTGCTATTTAAGTTATGTTTGGGCGCAAGGAAACTGCTGAAGAATGGAGCCAATCACAGCTCCCTGTGACCAAAAGCCCAATAATGCTGGCTGCCCTAAAGGGATTAACGCTTCTGAATGGGACTCCCACTGCATGAATCCTACCGGACCACCACTAGTCTATGAGCTGCGCAGAGATATAAGAGAGAAGCAGTCCCTCTCTCTGTGTTTCCTGGCTGAGGTCTAACAGCAGAGCGCACTATTTGTATTATTATTCTTAATACACAGTATTGAAGCAGGGGGTCTCAGGAGTTTAAGAGCATTAATTTCAGGCCTGGGGATCCCTGCTTCCTTGAGGTACAGGCCTCTGAATGGGGTTCATGCTTCTCCTGCAAGTTTAAATCTCCCATGTCACTGCCCACGTGACCAGGACATTTAAACAGCCCCAAGATATTGGCACCCAATATGACCCACTTAATGGGGAGTCTATGTATCCACATTGGCAGTCAATATTAACCTGTAATTAAAAACATACATTTACATGTAGACATGTATTCTTTTTGGCTACTAATCTGCCCTGCCTAACATATAAGCCCTGGTACCAGTGCAGGCAGTGTTAGGATTAATCTGGGGTTTGCCCTGCAGTAAGCAGCTGCATTGAGTGACAGGGGGCAGGCTAAGGCCTGTGTTCTGTCCAAAAGGGGCACAGTGTCAGGGTTCTGCTCGCCACAAACCAGGACCGGACCGCGAGGCTGATGTGGGGTTGTAAAAGCACCGACCTGAGACCGCGCAGGCTGATCCGGATTGCGCAGTTCGTAGTCATATATCGCAGGATCAGGATTGGAGAAGACAGCGTCGTCGTTGTAGAAGCCAGGGTCAGGACAGGAGACATCAGGATAAACATTGTTCAGGCAAGAGTTCGGCAACAGGTAGTCAGGAGAGCCCCGCTTCAGCTTAGGAGCGCGGGGTTGGCCTCTGCGCGAGCGACGACCATGGCCCATGGTACTGGTCACAGGAGATGGTAGGCAGACCAGAGTAGCACACCGCTTTGCTGCACGGGTGCACCAGTGCTACAGCGCAGGAGTCCTGAGCGGGCTAGGGAATCTTCTGTCTCAGCGCAGGAACCAGGACACGGCCTCTCTAGATTAGGGAAAGAGTAGGCCCCAGGAACCAGGAAGCTGAAGATACACAGGGAAACCTCCGCTTCAGTGCAGGAATCCAGGAGACTGAAGAACGCAGGGACGAAACATCCGCTTCAGTGCAGGAATCCAGGAGGCTGAGGGACGCAGGGATGAAAACCTCTGCTTCAGCACAGGAGAACAGGAGTGGACCGCTGCGTGAATATAGCAGCCGGTCACAGGAAACAAGGAGCTGAAGTGAACAAGAAGAGTACTCAGCTACAACACAGGAGACTGGAGCAGACCGCTGCGTGAATATAGCAGCCGGCCTTAGGAAACCTGGAGCTGCAGACAACAAGGAGAATACTCCGCTTCAGCATGAGAGACAGGAACAAGCGAGGGCTTGTGGCAGAACAGATAGTGACATCCAGGAAGGACTATGCTCGGCAGGGAGCATTATGGGAAGACAATACTTAAAGGCCAGCGGGCCAATCCCCGGAGGGGTGTGTGAAGGTACTGCTCCAATGAATGAATGCAAGTCTAGGTTGCAGTGATAGGCTGCACAGCTGCAGTAGATACCAGAGGGAGTGTGTATTGCTTTGGTGAGTGAATCCAGGCTGCAGCAAACATCAGGAGAGGTGCTCCAGGACTGCACTGTCTGCAAGGTAAGGCAACCAGTAAACTGCGGAGCGGATTCCTTACACACAGACCCTCCCACAGCGTACAAAAGGGGCTGCACAGTCAAATTTAGTGAGTTATCTTCCCTGAGAACGAGAGTTCCAGGGAGTGTGGAGTCAGGCTCTGACAACCTTCCATCCCCTCCCTTAGTGGAGTTGGACAGCTACCCCTCATCCTACGAGGGGGTGAGGGAAGAGCAGAGAATAGACCCTTGGAGCCTCAAGCCTCCTGGGTTGATTCCAGGGACCATACAGAGGAGGGAAGAGAAGTGTACCCTGTATGCTGTTACCCTGTTGTGTGAAGAATAAAACCATTCCTGTTATTCTATACTCTGGTCTGAGATTGTAATTACAAATAAAAAAATAGGGTGAGTCCCTAAATAACCGAGGCTACAACCTGGGCACTTTTGAGTATAACTTCTCCACTTGATTGAAGACAGACACCAGTGTAATTGATAGCTAATATAATAATAAACCTCCGGTACTCACTCAGGGTGTTGGGCAATGGTGTTACCGGATAGAAGTATTAGGGGACACCTCCCGAGGGGCACCCCCAAGTAAGTCATGGCCCGATCACCAAACGCCTCACCTGTCTCCCCTGTGTACCGCGTGGAGGTAATCAGCCGGTCTGTACTCACAAAAGCCGTTCCCGTTTGGCACAGGGAGAATCCTCTGGCAGCTTGTGTCCACGCTGCTTCTGGTGTCAGCGTGCTCCAACCGGAAGTGACATCACAAAGAGAAAAAAAGTTTTGGTTGTTCCGTGGTCACAGCATCTTCAACAGCCAACGCATGGATGATAAAAAACTTTATTGGCAACTAGCAAAGAACATCAGCACGAACACTCTGACGCGTTTCGTCCAGGCTTGGACTTTATCAAAGAGTGTTCTCTATGCACATTAACCGACCTTATATAGGGGATGACGTGTGCAAGCCTCCAATCATCACAGGGATTGACCTTCACCCTCACCTGCAAACTAATAATTAAATCAATGGCTACAGCACGTCACTCCCTACAACAGTAAGCATATGCATAGAGACAGATATACAGATGTAATTAAAACAAAAATAGTAAAAAAACAACATGGAACATGTTACATAATATTAAAAACACAAAGCTGAATATTCAAATATACTATTACTATAATTAATATTAATACTATAATTAGACAGAAGATAATGAATACAAAATATACACATTAATTATAGAGTGCGATAAATAATATTATAATTTCAATTAATAGCTGATAAACATAATATCAATGTTACAGAATGTGGGTAGTTGTTAGTACAGTATATATCAACAGGTCCCATTTTCAAAACACCCCACACCTCCCAGATCTGACTGTACTAAGGTGTACACTGTGAACACACCCCAAATAATGGCCATCACCCCACAAAGAAGTGCTTAAGTTCCCATTCCTGGTTGATGCCGGCCGGATGGAGTGTGTTCAGAGTGTACACCCAATACATTTCTTGTTTATTAAGTACCCCCTCCCTATTTCCACCTCTGGCATGACAGGGAATGTGTTCAATAGCAGTATAGGAAAAATTAGCTATTCCTCCCCTAGGGCATCTAGAGAAGTGTCTAGGGACTGGGTGAGAGGTATCATTTTTCTTAATCAACCGTACATGTTCTGCAATGCGAGTCTTAACTGACCTTATTGTTCGTCCAACATACATTTTATTACAGCCAAATCCCCTATATAAGGTCGGTTAATGTGCATAAAGAACACTCCACCTGGAAGGCCTAAACACCCACCCAGGGGAAACTACCCCTTCACCCACCCCCTCTACGCCAAACAAAACAGCCCCCTTCCCCACCCCCCACAACTACCACACACAGTAATGGGCAAAAACCCTATTAGCCAGATATGGCTAATAGCACTTTTGCCCATTGAGAAGCATAAAAAAACACATTACAAAATACAATAAAATATACATTACAATAAAATAAATGGGCACCCTTTAATAAATAATAGTTTAATAAATAATAGTAAAACCTACCCCTGCCAGGATGAGCGCCGCAGACTCCCTACTTCAATCCTATGTACTAAAAATAATAATAAAGAGGGGTGTGCTCTCTGCGCAGCTTTTGCAGACTGGTGTTGGCCCAGTAGGATTAACGCAGCAGGAGTGCCATTAAGAAGCAAGAAACCCAGCTGCATTAATTCTTCTGTGAAATTGACTTTGTGCTGGACCCTGATTGTACTTGGCCATGATCACGGCCGCACTAAGGCTACGATCCTGCCACTCCAAGCGCCGCATGGTGAAACTTGAATTGCTCCACATCTGTACATGTTTAATTACATCTTTTAAGTGAAGCTATTATACAATTGTGGCCTTCCACCTTATTTTTTCAGTCTCCTAGTGTAGTACAATACGGTGTATAGAGCAATTGATTTCTTCACAGGAATTGTAGACAGAGCAGTATTTGTATTTGAAGTTATTTTTGCTGGAAAGGAGGAATAGGTCAAGGTTCTTCTGTTAGGTTGACAAATATAGAAATGTTAAAGCCACACTGAACACAAACATTTTTTTGGTTTACCATTTAGCTAGTAGGGAAAAGTGAGGATTGCTCTCTGAACATATCTACAATAAAGACATTAAGGGGAAGATCCACAAAGCTCCATTAGGCGTTTATCGTAACTTTACCCACAATTATCGAAACAATGTACCCTATCCACTGAGATTAACATTACAATAACTTTGAGTTAACCAGTAAATTAGCATATCAATAACTTTTGATGGACGTTAGGCTTACTTAGATGCAAATCAGATGCTAATGAGCCATTAGCCTAACATTGCAGATCCACAAACCTCTATTATGTTAGCGCAGGTAGTTAACGTTACAAGAAATAGGTCACACCAAAAGTTTCCATTAATCACGACCAGACCATAATTATCATAATTTTATTTATGTGAATTTCTTATAATGATGAAGGCAGATCTCAAGTGGTAATCTAATAATTTGTTTGGGTAGGGCACTTAAAACCTTCTATTGAAATAGAATTGTCATACAAAGACAAATATTATGAATAATATAAAAGTCAGAAACACAGAGATGCATCTGATAAAGGTTAATTAAGTAAAATTACACTTACAAAGTATGTGTGTACAATAAGATTATAACTTTGTTTTAATTACCAAGAGACAGAAAAGGTATCTTAACATTTATTCACAAACACAGTTCAATCACTGTTGGGAAAAAAAATATGGACAAAAAAAAGGAACATGGATATTTGGTGACAAAGTGTTACAAAACGACACAAAACTTGCCTCTTCCTCTTCTTGGCAGTGGGAGAGACAGACTCACTAGTACCCCTTTTTGCATAGTCTTTCACACCAATATGAAGCTTGGGCCACTTGATCATGAGGTGGACTTTGGGCAGTAGATGATAGAGGAGGAGGAGCTGACATCAGGAGCGAACCAACTGATGTAGCAAGCGATTCGTTGGATGCAGCTGGTGTAGTCAAAATAGAAGTTGCATGCAATAACTCTCAGTAGCTTTCTGCACTGCCCAGGTTATGGATGAACTAGTTGCCACTGGAAGCGTTGCCACTCTATAATGGTAGCTCGAATCGCAGGACATGGTGGCAAATCTCAGATTCATCTGCCAATAAGCAGAACAATGCATCCTAAGCAGCTGATGCTGATATGCAAGAATGGACTCCTCATAATGCGTGGTCAGGTGCTACAGCAGGTACTGGTGCTGGAGCAGTAGTTAAGGAGGTGGAGCTACATGCTCCTTTGGTAGAACAACAGTGAGGCTTAAGGTCATATACCTCCTGCCTGGTGCGTGACCCTACTGGGGGGAGAGGTAATAAGTTCTACCGTGGGACATCACTTCAGTTCCTGGAGCCTACGGCAGATGAAGGCGCTGCACTGCTAAAGATACAGTATATGTGGGGTATGAACCCCAGAAGCCTAGTCCTGTGTCCCCACTACTATCAGCAGATGACTCAGTCCTCCTGTTACACGCAGGTATCATGCATCTCATGACCCGCAATGTCCAAATCTCCCATCGGGTGAGGGAAAAACCATTACATTACATATACATGTATGTATATATATAAAAAGGGGGGCTTGATACCGCATGCACTCCGTACCTCAATCACGGTACCTACAAAAAGCTGGCTTATGACTGTAAATACTATTTTGCTAGCGGTGCTCAAGGACATATGATAATATTTAACACAAAAACAAGTATCCCAATGGAGTACACGGGTGTACCAACATTTTATCAAAATTTATTTTAATTTCCCATAATATAAAAGGACAATACAAAAGAGTTCAAAAGTATGGCAGGGACATCCTTCACGAATCCTAACAGATCAGAGAGTCTATTTCCAATTGGACCCAAAATAATGGTACTGTAGCTCATCCAAACAGCATAGGATGTAAATAAATGTGTGGAAACCCCAAATAGTGTTGTTTTTATGTATATCTGGAAAAAATACCCAAATAAGAAAGTACTGGCCCAAATAATGTAAATAATGTAAATAAATGTGTGGAAACCCCAAATAGTGTTGTTTTTATGTATATCTGGAAATAATACCCAAATAAGTAAGCACTATGACTACTATATTGCATCATACAACAGAGGATGAGGGAAGGTGAAGGGAAATAAAGCAAACAGTTTGCTGGAAGAAAATGTAACCCACTGCCACCTACACATAGCAAATACTAAGATTGTATAGCTTAACATAAAGTCATACTGACTGGTGTATGTCAGCAGATAATAACATCAAACTTAATCAATATAGAATACTAGGCAGTCATAATATAAACAGACTCAAGTACTGTATGATGATAAAAAGTCAATGCAAGAAGATATGCAAGATCAATATACAACATATTGCATATATAGAAACCAAAGTCTGCAAATAATAATGGTAAATCCTTGCAAATTAGATGTGCATAGCGTCAAAGTCAGAGTAAATATATCTACATGCTCTCCATGAAGGAATCAGGGTGTTCTGCCACGCGCTCCTACTCCTACGCATTCTGACTTGCATCTTCCTCTGGGAGCTCTGCCCCGCACACCACTGGTATTTACCCCAGCCTCCGCTTCCAGTCGCAGCCTTACTCGCTGACTTCTAACAATGTAATCTTCCACCTCTCCCTATGTGGAGTAGTGGTCATAAGCTTGAGGATCTCTCATAGGAGGTACATCAGGCTCTGAAATGTCTCTGGCTGGTATGAAACAAGGGCTCCTAGGGTCAAGAGGAGGGCTCATTGGAGCCATGGAGAGGGGTACATGCAGCCAGGGCACATTACCCATTGCTCCTTCAGGAGGTGCTCCTTGATTTCTGGGTGCACTATGAGGGACCTTCCATAGGATCCTCGGTTGGTTCTATTACTGATTCTGAGTTCTCTTCCGATCCCTCTGGCTCTCTATCTAGGAATCATTATCTCTCAGTTGGGGATAGGCAGTAGGTGGTTGCGGTGCCAAACCTTTACCCTGCCCTCCGCATTTCGTATGTGGTAGACAGGGAGGCCCGGCATCTGAGATTCCACATCAAATACTCCGTCGCGCCAAGGATCGGACAGTTTGTGTTTGCCAGGTATTCCTAAATAGCGGAGGAGAACGGCATCCCCAGGACGAATTACCTGATGGCGGACCTCATGGTAATAGCGCCATTTGATGCAGGCATTCAGGTGGGCTGATGCTTTCGCCGCTAGTTGGTAAGCACTTTGCAGGTTTTCTTAGAGCTGTTGCATGTACTTAAAGTGTGTCCTGTTGGGTACCCTATCGGTTGATACCGTCAGACGTATATCCACAGGCAGCCGTGCCTCTTGCCCGAACAATAGGGAGTGAATCCTGTAGATTCGTGTCTGGTGCAATTATATGAATGCACTAGGATGCCACATGTTTGGTCCACTCGGTCTTCTGAAAACCTTTTAGAATGCCGAGCATGTTGAGGAGAGTCTGGTTGAACCTCTCAGGCATAGCATCACCCTCCAGATGGTAAGGAGTTGTTCAGGACATGTCAATATTTAGTAGCTTCAGCAATTCTCGGATGAGCTTACTTTCAAAGTCCTGCCCTTGATTCGAGTGTAGGCGATTTGGTAGCCCGTAATTCACGAAACATTGTTCCCATAAGGTCTTAGCCACTGTAATGGTCTTCTGGTCTTTGGTGGGGAAGGCCTGGGTGTAGCGGGTGTAGTTTTCCATGATCACAAGCACATTCCCGATGCCTCTTGAGTCTGGCTCAATACATAGGAAGTCCATGCACACCCGATCTAGAAGACCAAAGCTCTTCAGATGAGCCATTGGAGCTGCTCTGGTAGGCAAAGTCTGTAAAGCTATTACTCACATGTGTGAGCCCCCTCCTGGCAAAAAGTATCTTTACAGGGTTCTTCTACACACAGAATGATGTCATCCGTCCCACATGTGGTCCCTTGTCCCGCGTGTCGTCCCACCAAGGATGATATAGGCGGCAAGTTATAACCATAAACACATGGACCGCTCCCTAGGGTCTTCTCAATCAATGTTGCTCCCTTCCTTCTTTAACACACGAGAACACTGATCTGTTCCCGGGATCACAAGCCTAGGTTTGGATAACACATGCGCACTGGGTTTATGGTTTTAACTTGCCGCCTATGTCATCCTTGGTGGGACGACACTCGGGACAAGGGACCACATGTGAGACGGATTACATCAACCTGTGTGTAGAAGAACTCCGTAAAGATACCATTTGCCAGGAAGGGGCTCACACATGGCCGTGTGAGTAATAGCTTTCTAGACTTCCATATCCCCATCACTCCCTAATCCCTGAGTGAGATCCACTCACTGTAGGGCTGTTACACTTTAAATTGTGTTTCTCTTCTGTCATAATATTACATTACTGATATCTTTTTTTATATATTATCTTCATATATGCGCTCACCATCCTTTCCATTCTACCACCATCTGAGGATCAAGGGATGATCCTCTCCAGGTTGAGCTGCAAGATTTACAAAGGGCCAGAATAATTATTATTATTATTTGTTTATACTGTCTATCTGATCCTGTGATCTGTTAATTTGGTAAGGACATTATATTTTTGTGTCTTTTGGTCTTGTGAGGGAGCGCTGTAGTATTCTCCCCTTTTTGCACTGCAAATATAAGCAAGGGCTGGAGGCAAAAAATGTTTAACTATTTATTAGACATATATGCCAAAAATAAAGACACACATCTAAAAATACTATGACGCGTTTCCCGCCGTGAAGGTGCTTTTTCAAAGAGGGTTTTCTAGGGTTGTCTAGAACGAAGCCCACCTCAACTGAGGGAGATACGCATTAAGCCTATTTGCTAGGATATTTGCAAATATCTTAAGATCGTGATAATGATGGAGATTGGCCTGTAACTGCTACAAACCAAGCATTCCAAACATATTTTTGTTTTTATTATGTAGAAAAATTATTTGAGCTGCCATTATAGTCAGGAATCCGTTCACCGTCTAGGATCTGAATAAAGAGACTTGTTTGGTGGGGGTGTTAAAATTGTAAATAATTTTTTACAATATTTGTTGGTGAAGTTATCTGGGCTGGGGGCTTTGGGGGATTTGAGGGACTTCAAGGCCTGTGCTACATTTTCAGAAGAGATTGATTGGGTTCTTGAATCTGTGGGGCGTAGTCTCGGGAGGACACAAGAGTTCAGGAGGGACCCAATCACCATCTGTTTATTTGGGTGTGCTGGTGTTTTGTGTCCATTGTATAATTGTTGGTAATAGTGGTGGAATTCCTCCACAATTATGTTAGGGTCATAAGTGATGTCTCTGTTTTTCAAATGGATGCAATGAATGTTGTTGTAGGACTGATTGGACTGCAATCCTTTTGCTAAAGGGCTATCACCTTTTTTCCCTTCTGGTAAAATTTCTGCTCTGTCCACTTCATTAGTTTTCCACTTTTTTCATTAAGCATAAGCTAAGCTCTACCCTAGCCTGATCTATTTCCGCCCTGGTGGAGTCGAAGAACTCTTTTTTTATGCTTTTTTTTCAGATCCGTAAGCCTAGGGGCGAGACTGTATTTTCTGGAGTATAGACTTTTTACTGTGACTAGTAACACTTATTAGTGTCCCCCTTAACACTGCCTTGTGGGCCTCCCATATGGTGGATGGTGAGGTCTCCTGAGTCACGTTAATCGTACATGATCAGCTCCTCAGAAAACACCTTGGGGATGTATAGTACAGCAAGGAATCGTTCACCCTCCATGAATAGTATCTGCCTTGTGGATGTTACGGAGCTTTAAAGTTGATCATGCTGTGATCTAACCAAGTTGGAGAGAGTTAGCACCACCTTCAGGTCATTTTGCTTGTAAAGCAAGTACAAATCAGGCGGTTTGTCACTTTTTATACATGTTTTAGAAAATGCGATTTGCAATAGAGAATACCGTTTTTTCAAACATTTCATACAGCGACTTCAGAACGTGCGATTTAGCAATGACAAATTCGAAGCTACTAGAATAGGCTCCTATAATTGCAGTTCTTCTTACAGAGCAAAGCTTTTCCTAGCACAAGTCCATGTTCAACGTATTACCCATATTTCTTCTTCATACATAATTATTTCAACACATAAAACATAATATACTCAAAACAATCTACTCAACTTATTATTCTTGATGTAAATGTAAAAAGGTTATTATACTCAGATGATCTGGCTCAGGATAGGAAGATCTTTGTTAAAACACATTCCCGTATAATGCTACTCAAGATTTTAGTGGAATAACCTCCTATGGCGCTGAGGATAGGAAATGGAATAAAGTCTTGTGCAATGGTTTTCTTCTTGTACTAGGAACCTCAGAGAGGGAGACAAGAGATAAACAAAGAACACCACAATAGTGTATTACCCTTTGGACAATAGATAATGTGATGGATAAGGTATAAAGAGCATTTATTAGTTAAAACAATTGTTAATACAATTGGAGTAAAACATGTATTATGCTAATAAACTGTAGATCAATCTCCTGCTGAGTAAATGAGAAAAACTCCCAAGCGCTTGTGCTTAAGGAAGCTATGTTGCTCCACCTTTGGTAAAATCTGAAATCCTACTCACCATGAGTAGGACATGTGCAATGGTGCGGGGTCTTTTGCCAGGACAAACCGCTTGCCGTGGGGTGCAGAATGTCTGTTCGTGCGGGGAGATCTCCTGCAATGCTCGTGGTCTCGTTGCCAGCAGAGTTTCTTCCAAACGTCTCCTGCCGCTGACGTCACCGCCTGGTAAGCACAGCTACGGTGTCACTGGATGGCCACAAACCTTCCTACGCGTTTCGAAACTCCAATTGATGGGTTTCTTCGTGGGTCATTAATAAACAAGTTAAAAAGCAAGGTTCCCAGTACCGATCCTTGAGGTACTCCACTCACGACTTTAGCCCAACCTGAAAAAGTTCCATTTATGATAACCCTCTGTTGTCTGTCCTTTAACCAGTTTTCAATCCAGATGCATATATTATTACTGAGTCCAATTTTCTCTATTTTGTACACCAACCTCTTGTGTGAAACCGTATCAAAAGCCTTTGCAAAATCTAAGTAGACCACATCAACTGCATTACCCTGGTTTAAATTCCTACTTACCTCCTCAAAGAAACAAATAAGGTTAGTTTGGCAAGAGCTATCCTTCATAAATCCATGCTGACTATTACTAATAATTTTGTTTTCCATAAGTTTTCCTGAATATTATCCCATATTAAACCTTCAAGTAGTTTCCCTACTATTGAAGTCAGGCTTACAGGTCTGTAATTCCCCGGGTGTGATCTAGCTCCCTTTTTAAATATAGGCACCACATCTGCTTTACGCCACTCTTGTGGTACTGAGCCTGTGGAAATGGAGTCCTTGAATGTTAAATATAATGGTTTTGCTATTAATGAGCTTAACTCCTTGAGAACCCTTGGATGTATGCCATCGGGGCCAGGTGCCTTATTTACTTTAATTTTTTCAAGTTGCTTATGAACTTCTTCCTCAGTTAACCAAATGGTCATTAATATGGAGGTTGTGGCTTCCTCCTGTGGCGCTACTATTGAACTTGATTCTTCCCTGGTAAAAACAGAGGCAAATAATTTGTTTAATACCTCTGCTTTTTCCTTATCTCCAATAATCTGCCTACCCATCTCACACTGAAAGGGTCCTATATTTTCTTTTCTCATTTTTTTGTTATTAAGGTACTTAAAGAACTTTTTAGGGTTGACCTTACTTTCTATTGCAATCCTTTTTTCATTATCCATTTTTGCTAATTTAATTGCCCTTTTGCAATTTTTGTTACATTGCTTATAATTCTGATACGATGTCTCTGTCCCTTCTGACTTAAAGAATCTAAATGCCTTCCTCTTCTTGTCCATTTCCTCCCCTACCTGTTTATTTAGCCACATTGGTTTTGACTTATTTCTTTTATACTTATTACCAAAGGGTATACACTGATAAGTGTGCTTTTCTAACAATGTTTTAAAGACTGCCCAATTATCTTCTACATTTTCCCTGCAAAAACATCAGCTCATTGTATTACTGCTAGATTAGACCTCAGTTTATTAAAATCTGCTTTTCTAAAGTTTAAAGTCTTTGTTGAACCCAAGTAATCTGTATTTTGATCATTTATTTCAAATGAGACCATGTTATGATCACTGTTACCCAAATGTTCCAGGACTTGAATATTTGTTATTACTTCTACATTGTTTGATATGACCAAATCCAGAACTGCCCCTCTCCAGGTTGGTTCCTCAATAATTTGGGTCATATAATTATCTTTAAGCACCCCCAAAAACCTGTTTCCTTTTGTTATAACGCTAATCTCATTGCCCCAGTCTATGTCTGGATAATTAAAATCCCCCATTATGTAAACATGACCCAGTTTTGATGCCTTCTCCATTTGCAAATGTATTTTAGCTTATCTCACAGATATTTGGTGGTTTATAGCATATTCCTACAAACATTTTCTTTATACTTTTACCTCCACTGCTAATTTCTATCCACAAGGTCTCTACATTTTCATCATTCCCTTCATAGACATCATCCCTTTCAAGCATAACGGTAGCACCATATAGCAAATATGGGATTTTGGCCCATAATAACTAAGTAGTCACATGCCATAAGACACCTTCATGTGCTTGAACACACCTTAAAGCCGATTTACTTTAATGGACCATAAGGTGATTTTCCAGAACCAGAAGATGTCTTCCGAGTATGTTTCTGTCTTTTTTTTTTTCCAAAATTTTTATTAGGCATTTAAATATTCCACATTATACAAGTCAAAAATATTAATACAGCCTAATACAGATTTTCTCCTTTTATCACCGGAAAGAAAGAAAGAAAAAGACTCATCGCTCCCCTGACCCTCCAGGGGCTATGCGGAGAGCTCGAGTGTGGAAACAGAGAACAAGAGTGGGGGAAGAGAGAGGAGGGCGGGTGGGGGGGGGGGGGAGGGATGCCCGTTGCTTCCCGTGTCCTCAGTCTTTTTTTGCTAAGGCCTCTGAGCTATTTTTCTTCATTGTTTCTCATATGTGGTTTAGTGGCGTAGGGGTGCCATATGGGTTAGCCACGGATCCCATGTGTTGTTAAAGGAGTCAGTGGATCTTTTCAAAAAAGCTGACAGTTTCTCCATATTCATCACCTCTTGCACCCTATTTTTTACCGTTTGTTTTGAGGGGGGAGACACCTTCTTCCAGGCGGCCGCCACCGCACATCTAGCCGCTGTAAGGATGAAGGAGATTAATTTACCTGTTGGTCGGTCCAAATTTTCTAAGGGCCTGGCCAGCAGGTAGGTCAACGGTTCAATAGGGATTTTGAGGTCTGTGACCTCTTCTATTAATTTTTGTATAGTTCCCCAGTATTTTTGAATTTCCGGACATGTCCACCAAATATGTGCCATGTCACCCTTTTGACCGCAACCTCTCCAGCATAGATCGGACTCCTGGGGGTAGATTTGATTTATTCTAACTGGAGTAAGATACCAGTGAAACAGTATTTTATATATTTTTTCTTTGATTGTGGTACATATGGAAGTTCCTGAGGCAGTTTCCCAAATTCTTTCCCAGTCCTCTCGGTCTATAACTATTTCCAATACTGCTGCCCAATGTAGCATATAGTCATGTTTGGGGGCTTCTATGGCCCTTTCCAATTCTGCGTAAATTTGTGTTATAAGACCTTTCTGGTGGCCTGTTTCTCTACAGAGCCGCTCGAAACCAGTGAGAGGGGGAAGTTTCAACGTTGGGGATAAAGTTCGAACAAAGTGCCGAATTTGTAGGTACTTGAACACATCCAGCCCTACTATTTCATATTTGGTTTGTAGGTTTTGATAACTCAGGAACTCCCCAAAGCTCAGGAGGTCAGCAACCGCTCTAATATTTTTTGCTTTGAATTGGTCCAATTGTCTGGGCTCACAGCCAGGGGGGAATTTCGGATTTTTATAAATTGGTATTAGTTGAGATTGCGGTGTTGTGAGCTTAAATTTAAGTTTGCATTTCGTCCAGGTCTCCCATGTGTGTCTCATTGGTCCTAATTTGAATTTACTACTCTGCATGTCTTCCCTACTCAGGGACCAAAAGCAAGCCGGCAGTGAAGGCGTCCCAGCGTAATGCATTTCTATATCTAGCCAACAGTATTGGTTTGGGTTGGCGTTCCAGACTACTGCCTGTCGCAATTGGGCGGCTTGGTAGTATTTTGTGATGTCTGGGACACCAAGTCCTCCTCTTCCCCTTGATGCCAAGAGAACTGTCCTGGTAATTCTGGGTTTCTTACCCTGCCAAATAAAGTGGAAGATTAGTTTTTGAATGTTCTTTAATTCTGAGCCAGGGATGTGGACCGGGAGAGTCTGGAAATAATATAATAATCTAGGGAGTATGTTCATTTTAACCGAGATCATCCTCCCGATCCATGATATCTGATATCCTCCCCATTTGTCTAGATCCTGTTTGATTTTTCGGAACAGGGCCGGGTAATTTTGTTGATATAAGGATTGGTAGCTCCTCGCTATCTTAACTCCCAGATATTTGATACTCGAGGAGCTCCAATGATAGTTAAAGTTTAATTAGAGGAGTTTCACCTCTGGCTCTGGCAGGCTTAAATTTAGTGCTTCCGATTTGTCGTTATTGATTTTATAGCCTGAGATATCTCCAAAATCTTGGAATTCTTTTTGGAGGTTAGGTACAGTAGGGATATTTGGGGTTGTGTAAGGTTAAGATGACATCATCTGCGAATAATGATATTTTATGCTGCCTGTTTCCAATTTCTATTCCTTTGATGTCTCTATTGGCTCTTATTGCTGATGCCAGGGGTTCTATGGTTAATGCAAAGAGGAGAGGAGATAGGGGGCATCCCTGTCGAGTTCCATTTGTGATCTCGAATCTCTGGTTACTACCCCCTGGTAGTTTTACTGTTGCAGACGGGTTTTGGTATAATCTACGGACTCCTTCTTGATATGCGTCTTTAAAGCCGAATTTACGCATAACATGGTCCATGAATAGCCAGTCTATTCTATCGAACGCCTTCTCTGCGTCTAAGCTGAGGAGTAGTGCTTTGGTCTCTGTGAGATGGACATGCTCAATAATATCTATTATCTTCCGAGTATTGTCTGAGGCCTGTCTGCCCGCGACAAATCCTACTTGGTCGTTGTCTATTAGTCTCGGTAAGATGGGGTTCAATCTATTTGCGAGTATTTTGCTATATAGTTTGAGATCACAGTTGAGAAGGGAGATTGGACGATAGCTTCCACATTGCATCGGGTCCCTGCCTTCTTTATGTATTATGGCCAGGGTGGCCAGGGACATTGATGTGGGGATTTGGTTTCCTTCCATGAAATCGTTAAATATTTTTAAAAGATGCGTGGATAGTACTGGCAAGAATCTCTTATAGTAGACATTAGTGAACCCGTCAGGGCCAGGAGACTTAGTAATTTTCAGTGATTTGACCGCCTCTTCCAGTTCCTTTTTTGAAATCTCAGCGTTGAGTACTGTGTTTTCCTCCTCCGTTAGTGTGGGGAGCTGACATTTGTCTAAATATTGCGCTATTAATTCGGATGCTATCGGTTCAGGACGGCCATTTTTGGATCTTAAGTTGTAAAGTTCGGTGTAGAATTTTGTAAATTCGGCTGCTATTTTGCTGTCACTATGTTGTATCTCACCAGACCTGCTCTTGATCGCCGTGATTTGGGACCGTTTATGTACCCCTCTTAATTTAGTCGCTGAGTCTGTCTGCCTTGTTCCCTTTGTCATAATATTGTTGGTTGGTCCATTTGAGGGCCTTCTCAACATCCTCCAGCTGGATTTGTCTAAGTTTTGCTCTGGCTGTTGTCAATGTTTTATATATTTTTTTTGAGGGGTTAGCTTTGTGGGTTTGTTCTATTGTTTTGATATTATCCGTGAGCTCCTTTATTAGTTTTTGGCGGGCTTTTTTCCTGTGGGATGCGATGGAAATGAATTTCCCTCTGATGGTTGCCTTATGGGCTTCCCACAGGATTGCTGGTGAGGAAACAGATCCTGAGTTAAAAAAAAAGTAGTCTCGAATAGCGGATCTGATCTCTCTTTCTATCTCAGGATGGTTGAGTAATGAGTCATTTTGCCTCCATGAGTAATTTGTTGTTTTTTCAAAGGGGGTTGTCAAGGTTAAGGTAATCGGGGCATGATCAGACCATGTGATTGGTCCTATATCGGAGTCAGTTGTTGCCGCCACCACATTTTTTGTGGCCAGAAAGTGGTCTATTCGAGAGTAGGTCTGGTGAGGTGGTGAGTAAAAAGTATAGTCTCTCTGGCCCTGATGTTGGGTTCTCCATATGTCCACCAGTGAGAACTCGCTCAAGATTCCCCTAAACCTTTTCCCTATGATCTGGGAGGGGGTTGTACGGGGGGTCCCATTGTGGTTGATCTGTCCTCGGTAGGGTTTAGGACCATGTTTAGGTCTCCTCCCACTATCATCGATGACAGATATCCCGGGTCTACGCCCTCGAGAACATTTTTTAAGAATTCTGTTTGGTTCTCGTTCGGGGCGTATACATTGATCAGAGCGATTGCTGAGCCCGCTAGGGAGCCATATACCACTAGAAATCTACCCTCTGGGTCTGCAGTTGTTTTGATATGATTGAATGGGGTGCCCTGTCTGATCAGGACAGCTACACCCCTTTTCTTACTACTAAACGATGCGAAAAAACACATTGGGAACACTTTTTTGAATAAATTTGGGGGGTCTTGTGATGTGAAGTGGGTCTCCTGTAGGAATATAATGTCTCCCCCTGATCTTTTCATATCTTGGAGTGCTAGTCTCCTTTTTCTGTTGTTCTGAAGGCCTTTTACGTTGAGTGAGGTTAATTTAATTGTGGTTTGGCTAGCCATTTGGGTTCTTTTTTAGATAATACCCTAAGGCCTCACCTTTCCCACTTGAGAGGCCATGATCCAGTAAGTCTGAGCCTAGTTTATATTTCTGTGGGTGCAGAGATTGCATGCTTTTTTGGTTCGAATGGATACTTTGGGCTGAGGAGGGAGGGTGTGGGCAGGGGTAGGTGGGGGTGGGGCAGAGATCTGCTGGGACTGGTCAGCAGATAGAGATAGATTGTAGCAAGGCCTACAGAGGGCCTTAACAAATTATCGCCAGTCTTAAGAACAACCGGCATTTGGGCTAAAAGAGCCCTTCGGGGGTGGTTCCGGGTTCGGCAACCGTTGGACGTCAGAGGGGTCCAGACCCTCTATAAAATTTACTTAACCCTTTTAACATAATACTCTTCGTCCACGGGTGGGGGGGAGGAAGGAGGGGAGGAGGGGTTTAGAGAAAACATAGATGTATTTCAAACATTTCAAACTTTTCGCATCTTTTGTGGAACATCTATTGTGTAACTCTGCGCTGTAAGTATATTGTGAACACTTTAATAATCAAACAAAACAGTTTCAACTTTCTTTTGTATGTTCGCTTCTTCTGATTGTTTTTCTTCATTAGCTTTGCATTTAGGTGGGGTCCTATGTAAACTTGCTAGAAGAGGTGATAGGATAAGGGGAGGGAGGGGTAAGCTAGGGGTGGGGGAGTGGGGGGGGGAAGGGGCAAGCTAGGAAAGGTGGGGGGAGGGGGAGGGGGGAGGTGAGAGGGGGGCATAGGTGCAATTCAAACATTTGAAACATTTCACATCTTTTGTATAATACAGCTATTGTGCAACTCTGCGCAGTAAATACATTGTGAACAGTTTGATAGTCAGAGAGGGTAAATTCAACTTTCTCTTGTATTTTTGCTTCTTCTAGATATTTTTTCCCCATTGTCTTTGCATTTAGGTGGGGTTCTAGATGGGTTTGTTAACCAGTGTGGGGGGGGAGGGGGGGGAGGAGAAAGGGGGGGGGGAGGAGAGGAGGGGAGGGGGGGAGAAGGGGGTGAGGGGTGGGGGGAGGAGGGGGGGGGGTAGTTAGGGGGGGGCATAGTGTAATTCAAACTTTTCAAACATTTCACATTTTTATATAATACATCTATTGTGCGACTCTGTACAGTAAATATATTGTGAACAGTTTGGTAATCAGGAAAGATAAATTCAACTTTCTTTTGTATTTTTGCTTCCTCTAGATATTTTTTTCCCCCTCCATTGACTTTGCATTTAGGTGGGGTTCTAGATGGGTTTGCTAACCAGGGTGGGAGGGGGGGAGGAGGGGGGGAGGAGGGGGGAAGGGGGGGAGATGGGGAGGGGGGGAGGGAAAGAGGGGGGGGAAGAGGGGGGGAGAGGGAGGGGGGGTGGTACAGGTAGGTCATGTTTCCAACTTGAACTCTTCACACATTTCAAGCCTTTTGTCTATACATATTATCTCTACTTCTGAACTCTTGGCATGTTATTAACAGTTGGGTAGCCTGGGAGATTATGTTCAGTTTTTCTCTCTTCCATTTGATTCATCTGAGGGTTTCACCTCCTAGCACAATACCCCAGTGAAGCTATGGGCAGGATTGCTAATAGAAGTATCGGGTGGGGAGGGGGGGGGAGGAAAGGGGAGGGAGGGGGGGAGGGGGGGAGGGAGGGGGGAGGGAGGGGGGAGGGAGAGAGGAGGGGAAGAGAGGGAAGGGAGCTGGGGACACTCTTCATGGCGTATGATGTACAATCAATTTACAGTCTTGCAGTGTTATTGGATTTTAAGCAGTTTAGTGATCAATGGGCGCATACAAGTTAGTTCCTTGCTTTTTTTTGATCTTGCTTGATCTTAAATTGTGGGGAGAGGGGGGGGAGAGGGGGGGGAGGGGAAGAGAGTGTTGGGAGCTGATATCACTTTTCATGGTGTATGATATACATTATACATTCGGTGTACATTCTTGCAGTGTTTATTGGGTTTTTAACAATTTAGTGATCAGTGGGCGCGTTCATGTCGGTTCCTTGAGCTCTGATCCTAAGTTGTGGAAGATGGGGGAATGTGAAGTACGGTTGGGGGGGGCAGGGGGAGGGGGGCAGGGGGTGTGTGGGGGGAGGTGGGAGGGGGGGTATGAGTGAGGAAAGGGGGGGAAGGAGGGGGAGGGGGTGCGTGTCTGGGTTGAAGAGGGGGGGAGGGGGGAAGCAAGGTATTCTTTAATATATATCAGGTTGTTGTTTTAATCACGGCCTCCGGAACATCAATATTAGCTTATGATTTAAAGTCCCCTAGATCAGTCTGGGTGGTCCGTTCTCCCAGGACCGCAGTCGTCCCCAATTTCACATATCGGGAAGTTCTCTGCGGTATCGGGGCTTGCAGCTGGACTGAACGTCTGCAGCAAACCCCCCCCCTCCCTGAAAAAGAGATCTGCTCCACGGGGCCGGGATAACCGGCGGGAGGAGGGGGAGGGAGACCACAGCTGCCGCAGGACCGAAAAGTTGGAGGTCGGAGCGGGTGGGAGCAGGATCCAGGCTCAGATTCCCCCCCATGTTCCAGAGGTGTAAGATTAGCGATCTCGCTGCACGGGGTTGAATCAGGAGGATGCCGGGTTTTTCATTCGGTGGAGGGGATCTTCTCTAGAGCCATCGCGGGAGTACGCGGTCCAACGTGGAGGGCGGTGTCCCACGTCGGCTTACCAGGGAGGTCGGAGGCCCTCTCCCCGGTATGGCTCAGGTCCGATGAGGTGATTCCAAAGGTGAGTGGAAGTGTCTTCTCTCTCTTGGAACTCTCTGGAGCCATCTTGGGGGCAGGCGCCCCGTTATCTCACGTTGAGAGTGATGTCCCTCGTCGGCTTCCTGGGAGGGTCAGCGGCTCGCTCTCCAGCGTGGCTCCGGTTCGATGAAAGGTTCTTTGAGGTAAGTGAAGGCACCTTTTCTCCCCTAGGTCCGTCCAGGGGGCTTCGTCTGGGTGCCGCGGCGGTTGTTATTTGTCTCTGGGGTGTTGGGCCGCAATCCTCTCAGATGTTCGGGGGGGTCTCCTGGAATATCCTCGGCGGTTGGATTGATCATTAACCACGCTTGTGGTGGGGTTAGGCCGAGTGCCTTTGCGAAGGGGGCCATATCTATTGGATATTTCATGGATAAGAATTTTCCATTTTTGTTGACCGTGAGTCTGAAAGGGAATCCCCATCTGTATTGGATTCCTTTCTCGCGGAGCAGGTTGGTTAAGGGTTTTAGTTCACGCCTGCGGTCTCTCGTTGCCTTTGAGAGGTCGTTATAGACTTGGTGGGTTTCGTTTTTAAAGGTTATTTCACCCATGTCTCGGCACGCCGCAATAATTTTTTCCTTAGATGTGTATTTGTGCATCTTTATTATAATGTCCCTTCTCCGCCTTGGGTCATCTGATTTAGGTCCTAGGGCACGGTGAGCCCTATCCATTTCGACCTCTTTTTCCTCCAACTCCCCGCACACCAAATTAAAGAGCTCTAGGAGGTAAGGTCGGAGTTGGTCCTGTGTGACCGACTCTGGCACGTTCCGGACGCGGATGTTTTGGCGCCGGTCGCAATTTTCTTGTTCCTCCATTCCTTCTTTAAGGAGGGTAATCTCCTCTCCCAGGCGGCCTATCTCTTCCTCCTCTGCGCTCTGCCTTTGTAGGGACTCAGTGAGTTTATTCTCCAGGGTAGTTGTTTTCTCAGTTAGCCCTGAGATTTCCATCCTTATGTGCTCACTGCAGTTCTGAGCTCTGTTTGAAAAGAGGCTTGGAGTGTTGTTGACAAGGCCGCTAGCAGCTTTTCCAGGTATGACCTGGTTATGGGGTGTTCAGGGCTTGCTGGGGGGCGATCTTTTTGCTGGGTTTTTTTCCCTGGTTGCTGCGTGGTGCCATGCGGTGCGCCGCCATCTTGGGGATCCATCGCGCTGTCTCTAGTCCGTTGCGGCGGTGAAAAGTATTTGGCAACTCCTTGATTGCTCGCTTTTTTGGGTTTTGACATCGCCTAACTATTCAGCTTTCTGGGGGTGTCAGTATTACCTGGCAATTTTGGGGGAAAATGAGGTTTTTTTCGTCTTTTAACTCGCGGGTCTCTGGAGCTCCTCTTCTACCCGTCCATACCGGGTGACGTCACCGGAAGTCCCTCGTATATTTCTGTCTTTAAAGAAAAGCACTTGAGGCCAAATTTACCAAGTACAGTAATCTTCTGCAAAGAGACACATTCCATCACAGTAAGACACCTTACTGACTATTTAGAGTAAGTCAATAGGCTTTAAGCTGTCTTACAGATCTGGAAGACATCATATGGCATAAAACTACTTGGTACATGTACAGTATTTATATTGCACTAAAATATGTTGTCAGGCACAGTAAACATTTATTTCCAATTTTTACAAATTATTATATTCATGAGCAAACAAAGACAACAAGTACTTTAAGAATAGTGTCATAGTCTCATGGGATAATATCTGAATCATTTTCGAGGGGCAAAAAGATTTATATACCATGAACAATTAAAAAGTAATTGAGATATGTACTGGAAATTAGAAGAGATGATGAGCACTAATTACTAAGCTGTGCTAATTCATATGACTTGTTTCAATATTTACTACAGCCAGTTTTTTTTATTCAACAGAAAATTAAACAACATTGGCATTTTTTGGCAGATAACCCAATTTTGGGTAATTAGTGTAAGATACTGCCTATGATGGCCTACAAAAGAGGTGCAATACCTCAAAATTCAATTCTCCTCTAGGACAGAGGTACAAAGTACACTCACAAATTGCAATTCTTCATTTACTGTGACAGCCAAGAACAGAGGAGTAACAATGTTTCAGGTCCCCTATGGACCTTTCATATGGGACCTGAAACATTGTTCTTCCTCTGTTCTTGGCTGTCACAATAAATGAAGAATTGTAACTTGTGATTAGAGATGCTCTTTGTACCTCTGTCCTAGAGGAGAACTGCATTTTGAAGAACTTGTTTTCTATGTTGTGTTGGCTACGCAAGCAGGATTCTCCTCGCCTGAAACTGTTTCCCTGCACTTTGGAACTGTACTTCAAAAGTGGTCACAATATCACCGATCATCTACAGTATTTATGTGGGCAAAACCAATAGGGAACTTAAAACTCGTTCCATAAAAATATAAGAGTACGATCATGAAAGGTACTGAACCCACTGTGCTAGTACAACATTGTAAAACTCTTGCACACACTGTATCAGAACTCATACAGTTGTAACATTGTTTCACCCACCCTCTGGGAGATCCTGTCATTACATGGTGTGTAGTGCTGACTACCTATTGGCTCACAGAATGCTGAGTGGTCCGCTGATGTTGTGGGAACATCTGGAAAGGCTTCTGGGGTACATCACTGGTCTCTATTTTTGACAGTACAGCGCCTCCATCTGCTGCAGGCTCCAGATGTATGAAGGCAACCTCCTGCAGAAGAACTACTCCACTCCCCAGAAACATTGCACACTAAGCAGGAGTATGATTAACTGGAAGCGGTTTATTCCTCTGCTTCAGCACAGTATAACAAGGGCTTCTGCCCAATACCGCCCACACAGGTCTCCAACCTCTGGATGGTCCCTGAACTACACTTCAGGCCAAGGGCACCTGAAGCAGTCCTTACACTTCTCTGGTTCTCTAGCAGAACCAGGGGAATGGTATCACTCACTCTTCCCCAAGGGGAGAGGACAGTACAGTAAGTGCCAATGCAAGATGCACTCCTGTGTGATTACCTGTCTCTCTCAATGGTAAAGCCAACTGATTACATTTAGGAGTGCAGCCCCTTAAGTACAATGGTACCAGGTCCGATGCCAGGATTAGGCAGAACACAGGCATAGTCCAACCTCCTCCTCTGTCACTCAAGAGTGCTGCTTCTGTGGGGAAAACCCAGGATTGGTCCTGTCACTGCCTGCACTGTTACCATTGCTTACATGACAGGGGGGGGCAGACTGGTAGCCAAAAACAGGCATGGCTATTAATGGAAATAGACCAAATAACTAAATCTACAGGAAGTATAGACAGAGGCAGTTTGCTGCCAAGAAAAGAGGCTGAATGGATTTTAAAATTAAACACTGTTACACCACACGGTTGAAGGGATTTCCTTAGTCTTAATTGCTTTTTGGATACATGTTTATTGTTTCTTTTTTTTTTCATTATTTAACATTTTATTGAATTTTTGTTTTTTATTTTTCATTTACATTTTTTTATTTTTCTTTGACCTTTGCTTTTCATAGGGATGTTGGAGGATTGCTCACACTTGCCTACAAGGAACGCTATTTTTATTCTATATGTTCTCTCTGCTACCATGGTATATATGCATACAGTATATGTGTTATTTTGCAATATTACACATTTTTTGTTTCTTGCATTTTTTACTACTTTTCTCTCATCTCTCCACTTCTTTCACTGTTCCGCCATGCATTCTACTGATTTGGCAATTGCCTTTTTTTTTTACTTTATTATGTTGTTTATAAGCTCCATGGCAACAAGAGAGAGCGGGCATTCATCTTCTCATCCGCATTCCTTGAATGAAGACACAACATTCATGACGTCCACACTGGGATTTTCACAGAGAGAAAGGGGGAGGGTGCCATTTGGGGTATTTAAAGGGTCCTATGTGTCCATGTTGGCCCTGACGACGGTACCAGCTGAGACCTCAGCACATTCGATTGATTTAAGCTAATTAAAGAAAACTTTCAGCAAGTTCAGGAGTGCCTGCTGCCTTTCTACATTATTGCTATTACATATGACACCTTTTCTAGCAGAAAACACCTTACAAGCCATTTACTGGAATAGCACTGCTTAGGAAATATGGGCCGATGACAAGTATAACAGAAAAACTACAATTAATGAATGAACTATTTAGCTGGGAAATAACTGGATATAATAAACAACAGTTATGTCTGTGCACTATAATTACATGGTGAATGAATATAATCTGCAAAGAAGCATCATCATCTTATCCGTTCAGTCAAGTACGACTCAGCAAAAAAAGCAGATAAGCTTTAACAACAATATATTTTTTCCCTCCTAATTTTTTTTTTCGGAAGTATTTTAGGACTCCTGTCACTACAAATAAAGGGCAATTTTTTTTGATCATAGAACCTTTCTATCTAATGTTTGCAGCTTAACATCAATGAGACTGATGGGCCGTCATTGAAAATGTTGCCTTACATTACCTTTCCAACATTGACACTAATTCACAATAGGAAACTGCCCTTCAGCAAACACTAATCTGTAATTCATTGCTAAACTGTATTCCGTTTGGAGACCGCTGAATGTCTGAAATCTTTCCTAAACATTTAGCTGCAGGGATGGATATGCAGCAGGTGGGAATATTTCTTAACACCAGAAATATGATAAGATATATTTAGAATTTAGAATTAAGAATATTAAATTATTAACCTGATCCTATGCATGTTCTGCAAAAAATATATTTTTGTTATACTGGTGCTGGACTTTTTGACAAAGAAACAAATTGCAAGGATTTTTTAGAACTCCTGCATGTCTGTTATATATTTTATCAAATTACCCTTTGAAATTGCAGTCTTTTTTTGTTCAGAGTTGTGAAAAAGTATAGGTTAGTCACTGACATCATAGATAGAAATAAGAGGTGAAGAAATTGGGTGACATTTACTGAGCAGTCGTCTGCCATAAGACGTCTGGTGGAGGAGATGATCAACCGCGGGTGCTGGGCAGTGCGACTGCGGCATGAGTGCGGCATGAACGCGGTGAAGCGCGTGGAATTCTGAAAATGCAACCGCTATGCCCCCGAGAAGTGTTAAAATAAATCTGCCGCGGCTGTAGCAGGAATTTGTCCATTATTCGCTGCACACCGACCCCATCGTCTTTCTCACCCTCTGTAGATTCTGACCTGGGCAGGACTTAGAACTGAAGAAGTTCTGAGTGTAATTTATCTATTTTTCTACAATAAGTCATACAAACCCTTTATGCTATATACATTCCATATAGTGTGATTCTATATAGGAACTCTATACGGCTTCACGGCTTTGACAGTTATGTACGGAATCGCTGTTCTCTAATGGAAGTTATTAGAAAAGTGACATAAATTGCATAACTATAACAGCAAGCTTAAATCCTTTCACTACTGGACAAGACCAGAGTTCCACCACTGACGTCCGGCACCACAACATCATGATTGCTTCAGAATAGGCGAAGCACCCAATGACACAAATGGAAGCTCTTGTAGAAATGGAGCAACAATCTAATTATGGGGGCACTATGCTCCTCGTTTTTGCGCCTGATTGGAAAATGTTTGCTCGGCTGTAAAAAAGTGAAGCCAAAGGCGCAATTCACTAACAGGTTCAGCGCGTTTTGGGCCGGCTGAGCAAAAATATGCCAGATCGAATGAGCTGCTTTTTTCCCCTCTGCTATCACGCTTAAAGTTCTACAGCACGATAGCTGATAGAAAAAAAGCCGCCTGTAAGAACTGTATGGAGAAGATGTTTAAAAAAGACTTTAAAGCAGCTTCATTACCTTAGTGGCTATCCGCTAAGGCAATGAAGGGGTTACGGCACAATAGCATGTTTATGGGGAACAATTGCCCCCAATAAACATTGCAATATACAACACACCCAACCCCTGTGCACCCAACAACCCCTATATCCCCCTAACATACATCAAACAGCTTAATTCTTTTGGGATGCACAGGAATTATATTATAGGCTGGCGGTGGCCCTCGGGTGGTCCCTGCGGGTGTCCAGGGTCCCGCGCCTGCAGTACCAATCCTGTGGCCAAAAAAATAAAAAAATAAAATATATAAATATTTTTACATAAATACACCCCCCCGCCCCCTCCCTTTCTTCCTGCCCTTTAACACAGACAGTACAGTAATGGGCAAAATTACTATTATCCAGATATGGGTAATAGTGCATTTGCCCATTTAAAATACATTAATTAGCATAAATAAACTAAATAAATCTTGTACTCACCCCTGCCAGGCTGCCATAATGAAGGCCGTCCTCATCCCGTCCATGTCCTCCGTTGCTATAAATAATACAGAATAGTAGCCAAGAAAGGACTCCGCTCAGCAAATATATACAATAAACCAATTGTACTAGGGGGGTGCTTTAGGGAA